>NC_068985.1:121680516-121681809 GCF_001194135.2 Octopus bimaculoides
ATATTTATTGTTGTTTAGCTGTTGTTTCTAGCATGTCGAGTTTTCTGGTGGTGGTCTGATATTTTTGACGTCTGCTATTTTAGTAGAATTCTATGCATGTGAAACATCAGCTGAAAGTGAAACATTCTGAGTTTTTTATTTTTGAAAGTAGGGAGGTGATGGGTGGGCGAGGTGGGGGAGTGTTTCTTTTAGAAAAATTAAAATTTGAAAAGAAAAATTCCCAGATTCATAATCTCTGTATTTTTCTATGTGGATTAAAAAGAATTTTGAAAACCATTGCTCCCCAGACTATCACAGAATAGCCACTGTGTTTCATTGTTGGCTGCAATCTTTTCATGTCAAATTCTTGATCACAGAGTCTCCAGACCTACACTCGACCACTGTCAGAAAATACAGCATATATGACAGTGTCCCAAAATGCTAGTGGTCTCTCCACCATCTCACTGGCCCAATCATTTCTCCACTTGATATTGGATGGTTGAAGAAGTGGCTTCCTTCTTGTTGCTCTGCCACAGTAGCCAAGTTTGTGAAAATACTTCACAGCAGTTCTGGGAATGACATCAACTTGTTCTGCTACATCAGAGGCCTTGGAATGAGGATTATCATCCATACTTCACTTAACAAAGTGAAGGGCCCTGTCAGAAGACCCTGGCTAACCTAGGTGAGATGACATGTACTCCTTCCCCTCTCTGATGAATTGCACAATCATTCTATTAACTGTAGAAAGTGAGATCCCCAAGGTTTTCTGCAATTTCATGCTTAGTCCACCTTCAGATTGATCCACAATACAGCCTCTTTGAAATTCAGACAATTTCAAGGCATGATTAAACAGTCACATATAGAACCTGAAACATAAAAATATCAATAAATAATTAAAAAAATATAAACCTTTTCAAGTTAAAATAAACATAAAACAATGTTTTATGGGGTGTCTATTTACTTCTGTCATGGCTGTGTATATGTATGGGGCAGATGGGGCTTCTTAGCCATGGTAAGGGCAATCTATCTAGAAGAAGGAAAGCTCTGATATAAAACCAGGTTTATGGTTGCCTACAGTCCCCTTAGTTGATGTGCACTATCAGCATCTACTTACTCACAGGGCACTGTGTGGCACCTTGGGCAAGTGTCTTCTACTATAGCCTTGGGCTGACCAAAGCCTTGTGAGTGGATTTGGGAGATGGAAACTGAAAGAAGCTTATTGTATATATGTATATATATGTGTATATATATATATGTTTGTGTATCTGTGTTTGTGTCCCCAACATCGCTTGACAACCGATGCTGGTGTGTTTA
>NC_068985.1:121681909-121683678 GCF_001194135.2 Octopus bimaculoides
TAGCGATATTTTTGATACACACAGAACAAAAAACAATAAAGAGTAAAAAAACACTTGCCTTTAGTTAATGATTACTAATTGATGATTTCCCTGCCCTGCATATCTATATATATATATATAGAGAGAGAGAGAGAGAGAGAGGAGAGATTATTGTAGTTCGCTTGAAGCATTGTGTATTGTGTGTAAAGAATAAAAAGTTTTGAATGGTACAACAATGCACTATAATACCCAAAATGGACTGTATACCTGTTGTAATTTAGTTATCCATAGTCCAATAAGATTTCAGAATATAATTCCTTCTTCAGATATTCTCAGATGGAGTCACTTCTATAATCTTAATTATAGCAGTGACTCCATCTAAATATATGTATATATATATATATATGTATGTATGTATATATATATATATATATATATATATATATATATATGCTAGCAGCTAGGCCCGGTTTCACCCTGTCTGTTTGGATGATGTAGCTATGTTCGTTTCCGGTTAGGCATAATCTATAACGCTTCTCAACCTTATCATTTTGGGTCCCCTGTTTCGATTGGAGCCTCCAGCTGTATGAAAATTTCCTGACTCCTCACCACTCCTTGTTAGAAAACAGCTTCAGGAATTGTGAAGAACGAATTTGTATGTAGCTTGTTTCTGAGAGCTATTCTATTGAACCTCTGTCTAATCATTAAAACATTGATTTAATTATGAACATAGAAAGAAATTATACATTAATCGTTATTTTTGTAAGCAGTTGTATTCATAAAAATTTTATTTATAGAGAGCAGAAATTGAAAGAAGATATATGAGGTGGACATGTGTGCGTATTTTAACAATAGTTGATTTATGGAAAAGATTGTGTTGAATTTTTGAAATGCAATTATGTGAATGAAAATTAAGTTCAAACCTCTACATGGTAGCTAGACCTGGTAGAAACAGCAGCCAAATCTCCCTCAAAACACCCTACTGTCTTAATCCGACAATTCTGCCTATTATGTAGTTTGAATGAGAAACTGTAATTAAAGATTAAGATTATTAACCCCACAAAGAGGTGAAAGAAGAGAGACAGCATAGCAAAAGTTTTGGCTGACTGTCATCCTGTACTCCCTTTGTTGCTAGCGAAATGGTATATGCCGGCTGTGTGAGCAACTGGTTGTTTTAATAGCGGAACAAACAGGGGAATTCCATTAGAAAATGTTTTAATCGATTTTCTCGGTAAGTATGGGGGCTAGGAAAAAAATACAAACTACATTCCAATCTATGCACTCATCTCCACAGGTGTGCCATTTTTCACGTGAATCCACCCAGGCATTTGGCTGTGAACCTCAAGACAAGAAATACAATGATCGCCCATGTCCAGTTTATATTATAAGAGTGAGAGTATATATATATATATATATATATATACTCTCTCTCTCTCTGTACATTTATATATATATCAGCAAGCACACGTCACCTGCTATACAGCACACACACGTTAGCCTCACACATATACACACGTCCTTGCACATACTCACACATCCATACACACACACACACACACAGTCACCCACACATATATACTCACACATTTGCCCCCAATCATACATACACATTCACACACACCATTATCAGATACACCTTAGTTCGATGGGAGTCACCATTACTGTTATTATTATTATCTCCCTTTCATTCAGCCTCTTTTTTCCAGTCATCTGGCTTTGTTGAACCATTGAACTCTGCACATTTTTCTGTTTTTTTTTTTTCACTCTCTCTCCATTTTTTTTTTTTTTTT
>NC_068985.1:121683842-121706631 GCF_001194135.2 Octopus bimaculoides
TATGGTTGGATGGTTTGACAGGCAGTGACCAGGTTTCATATCTGTTTTGGCATAGTGTCTATGGCTAGATGCCCTTCGAAATGCCAACTACTTTCTAAAGTGTACTGCTTCCATACCTGAAATTTCTTCTCTAGTTCTGCTAGTGATTCAACAATAAGAACAAGGTCATCAGTGTAGATGAGTTTGCAAAGGCAGCCAGTCTCAGATTCCTCTGTTATAGCCTGAAGGACTATGATAAACAAGAAGGGACTGAGAACCAATCCTTAGTGAAATCCTGCTTGCACACTAAATTCCATGCTATACTCATTAGCAACTTTCACTTTACTGACAAAATCCTTGTACATGGCTTTTACAGCTCTCACCAACCATTCATCTATCCACCAGGTCCAGCAATTTGATGTCTCTGTTATACACACGCACATATATATATGTGTCTTCAAAACAAAACTGGATCTCCCCCTGTCAAGGATTCTGAATGAGCCTATCTCACGGCAGGATACACAGATAAGGGAAGAAGCATAAAATTCCCTCCTTCACTAAATGCCACATATCGTAGGAGGTTTCAATGAGTGAAAATGTAACAAAACCAATGCCTATGTAAAGGTGCAACTTTGGCATGTGGTCTACAAGGGAGATTACTTGGGGTTACTTTTAAATTATTTTGTACATACTTAGCATTGTAAATGTATTTTATCGAATTCTTACTATTTTAAAAATAAGAAAATCATATAATAATTAAAATAAGTGCGTAGATCACCCACCAAAGTAAATTTACTCATGTAGATCACACGGAAAGTAGCACTAGGACATAAGTAAACTAATAAGTAACCTAAAGTAATCTCCCTTTAATTTGTAGATCACGCATTCAAGTGGCACTTTTCTTTTTCTTCAGAAATGATGTGAATTTAGTGCTGGTTTCTTGTAAAAACGCAACTGCTTTCATCTCGTCGCTGATCACATTGTAAAAATCTTTAGCCAACATCTTACAATCAACCTTGTCCCATTGCATAATTTAGGAGGATCTAAATATCTTAGAAGCTCTATTAGGACTCTTACCTTCAGAAAAAGTCTATATGGAGGAGTTCCAGGTGGCGCAGGAGAATTAAGGAACTTTGTTGGGTAACAGACAGCTTGATTTTCATCAAGCACTGAATCAACTGATTTGCACTCCTTAATGACTGTTGGAATATTATTTGTTAATCCTTGCGACTGTCTCATTTTTTGGAGCAAGAAATGCCCTTTCACACAACCATTTATGTGAATTACAGTTATTACTTAAGTCTGGCAATACCATGTTCTTCAATTCAGCTGAAGAATTCACCATGATAGCAATATGAGCCAAACCGATATCACCATTCTTATCAAATGGTACTTTCCCATTTCCTAATTGGAGGAGCCAGGTTGAAAATTGTTCTGCACATTGGTCCCCATGTAATAAAGCTCACACATTAGTATTGAAGGAGAAATTTTGCACTTTATTCCATAGGTGCAGACTTAATGCATGCTTTTATTTCATCAGATTTTGTTCATCTCGGAATGTCTGGTAATGTCTCTCTGAGGTCTCCTGATGAAACTAATGTAACTCCTCCCATAGATTTATTGTTGCCTCTAATGTCCTGTGAGGTCTTATCAAGAACTTCCATTGCACCTCTATGTGACATGGTGCATTAATTCCATATAATAAGGTGACATTGGCACAACCCTTCTGTTGAACCTGAACCTTTGCTTATGTTACAAATTGGATTGTCATTTGTGACCTGGTTTAGCGGTAATTTAAAAGCAGAATGGGCTATTCGTCCTCTTGGGAGGAATGGTGGCAGCAAAGTCAGACAATGCTACAGCAACTGCAATTCTTTTTCCTTGCCTTACCTTGGAGAGAAGCAATGTTGTTACAAATGTTTTACCTGTGCCACCAGGAGCATCAAGAATGAAAATTCCTCTGCTTTTTTTCTGGTGATTGTGGAACACCGCACGCACGCATGCACACATATACATACAGTATCAAACATCAGATGAAATGGATGTGTGTGTGTGTGTGTGAGAGAGAGAGCACGAATGAAGAGATGTGTTGTCATGTATATGTACGTACATAACGAAGCATATTTGTATGTATGCGTGCATGTGAGAGAGATAGAACGAGTGTCACTTAGACAACATTCTCTCTCTCACATGCATACATACATACAAAAATGATGTATGGATATGTATTCATGTAAGTATATATACATGACAACACATCCCTTCACTCACTCTCTCTCTCTCTCACACACATACATACATACATAAATGTATACAAACGCACATGCAAAAATACATGTGCGCATATGACTGACTACAAATACATAGAGCTGAACATTCCACACAAAAAGTAAATAAAGAAAGAAATTTCACAGAAATTAATGGTGTCAAGGTTCAAGTGAAAGAATGCCCGTATTTTTTTGGACAACCCATGTTGAAATGCAAAATTTTAACGTGATATTTGTGTAATAAAGAAATCAAACCTGGAGTGTGTGTGTGAGTGAGAGAGAGAGAGAACATTGCAAACAAGGAATGAAATAAACATAAAATGAAAAAAATTGTCTCAATAAAAACTATCTTGTACCAAATATTTGAATTTATGAACTTAGTAAATACTTCTTTCAGTAATTTATTGCATTTGTTTCCAAATACTAACTTAAAACTTGAAATGAAAACATTCAAATAGAGAGTGAGAGAGTTCGTAAATTAAAATGGAAAATTTCACCATTGCTATGTCAAAACTGGAAGTTGACATTGAGAAACCTTTTTAAAGAAGTGGAACATAAATATAAAGCAATATTTATTTTTAATGGACAAATAAACTGATGACCCTATTATGTATCCAAGTTTAAATTATTCATGCATCTCAAGTATCAAAGCAATTTGCGCAGCCTTTTTCTTGTGAAAAGCGAAAATACATACACACACAGGTCTATTTTTATTATAATAGATTATGTTTGCAAAATGAATTACCACGTCAATGGCAGAATAAATTATTATTTCAACCAGGAAACGCGCTGAGTAGCTATAATTGCAAGATTTGTGGTTTTTAATTTTAGATTATATATATATATATATATATATATATATATATATGAGAGAAGAGCAAATCAAATCCCTTCTTTTTTCAGCAGGAACAAAGAACCTATTGTATGGAAAAAAAATCTCTTTATACTACATTTCAAAGTTTTTCAAGTTTACAGAAAATTTTCAGTAAATTTTACAGCTCAAAGTAAAATTTTCACTCATCTAGAAGTATACACTTTGCTTAATAAATAGTGAAAATCAATAGTTCTGTGTTGGTTGTTTAACAGTTAGTAATCAGAATGGAACAGGAAGTAAATTGCTTGCTCCGTTTATACTGTAGCTGTTAAAGTTATTACTGAATGGATCTAGTAGGAACATATTCCAAATAACCCCATTATCACAAGTACACAAACACATGTCGTGACACTTAAACTCAAGGCGAGGAGTTTGGCATTTGAATATGTGAGTTGACTTGAAAAGAAGATAACCCAGTTTTGAGTGGTAAATGTTAGTACGAGTAAAGATTGCTTGCATAATTTTCGTAGGTAACATAACACCTGAAGCTTCATTCCTGGGTCATGCAACTAGCTTCAATTATCACAATGTTACCTGTGTTTTCAATATCTGTGGAACTGGGAAGTATGAATTTACTCCAGATAAAGTCTGAAATTTTGATGAAAGTCAATATACGACAGAGCAAAACCATTGCTGAAAAAGAGGGCAAACAAGCTGGGGTGATAGTATCATTAGGTAATTGGTAACTTTGCTGTGTAATCAGTGCTATAGGGAACATTTGTTTCAATGTATCTTTCACATTGTCCACTCGAGTTCCCTTTAAGAACCATTTACTGTGGTGCATGACCAGGCTCTATTAGTGTGGCACATCCCACCAGCTGGATGACAGTAGCAAAATTTCCTGTCTTCATGTATTTTTTGTATTTACAGTACACTAGGTAAAAAAAAAAAGGGTTTTAATAGATACGATAATCAGATAAGTCACACAGTGTAGTAATCATTCCTGATATCCAAGAGAATGGAGTAATATTATTGTTTCCCCCACCACAGTTCACACAAGCTGCCCCTTGAAGGGACTGTCCTGGAGTCTTTCAAAAACCAGTAAAACTCTGCTGCCAAGTTGATGAAGGCAAACAGTGTGATATTCATGGATAACTTGGGAAGATATTTCTCAAAGAAATATCTCCCACCAACAGCAAGTCAAGTCACAGAGGAGTAACGCATTTATTCTCAAGACCATGACATCTTAACTGGGGGTGATTTTTGCCCTTTCCAGTGCAACTACTTCCAGAATCATTAACCCACTAGTCCCAAATGCTGTAACATCAAGCCAACCAGAACCTACAGGCTCAAGTTTCTCAATGCCAAGGGACATTTATCCTTTCAATAAAGCTGGCTCAAGTGAAGACGGGAGAAAACCAAGAGAAAACATAAAATGTTGTTCATGACAGGTAACTAGAATACTGTATGTAGTGATAATAATGAACTGTTGAAACTGCTATTCTATAATCGACAAGCTATTAACTAGTGCAGGCAATGTCTTTCCTGTACCAAACCAGTTTTTAAAACAGTACATTTCTCTTAACTCTTCAGTATTTCTTTCTAATTGTCCATAAAAACTATTTCATTCAGTTTGGTAGTCAAATTTGTTTTAATCTAAATTCAAAGTCTGCAACTAAGGTTTTATGTTTTCTCCAACTAATTTGTCACCTTGTGCTAGCGTAAAAATTACCTAATTATTAGCATGTAGGGTACAAGATGTCATTAAGATAATTGCCTGCTAATGTCCGTAGTGTCTTTCATTTTTCTGGAATTCATAACATAAGTACTTGTCAAATACTAGGGTTAATTGCTTATGCCTTGTCTCATATCTGAACTAAAACAAAATGCTTTGTAGTATTTAGTCATGTCCCTTTACATTCTGAACATTACCCTTATTCCTCCAGGATATTAATCACTCCAGAATTTATGTAGTTCTAAAGTAAAAATCTTTATAAGAATGATTAAACAGCCATATTAAAGTATAAAATTTTGTTCAAGGTTTGCAATTTGAAAACAAGTATTTAACTTTCATCTTTAGATGTTCATCTATCATAGGTCAGTTGATAAAATGAGTACCAGTCATGTATTTAGGTCAATCTAATCAAGCTATAGTTGATCCTTAAAAAATATGTGGCCTTATGGCAGTGTTAAATCTTGTGAATTTGATAAGCTAATTATTCATTTCCCTGAGAAAGAACATTTGTTTAACTGCAAAATATACAAAGTACTATAGAAAAGTTCAAACTATTTGTACAGGAGTTAGCAAATAGGATTTATTATAAATTTTCATTATTACATGTTTCTACAAAAAAAATTACAATTTAATTATAGCATGCAAATATGAATCCTAGCTTGTCATCTTTCAACCTGAAACTAAGTGTTTGTTGTCAATGTAAGTGTACTGAGTCACTTCATCAAGACTTGATCACCTAGTCCAACTAGTGAGAAACTATAATTCATCAGTGTTCTATTTACATAGTAAAGCTGGGTTCAAATCCTCCTGTGAATACGAATGATTGATTGATTGGCATTATATCTTGGAAGAAACATGGATCTAAACCATAGAGTCCCTCCATGACTAATAACCTAAGTTTACTTTTTATGCATTTCACCAAGACACAGAGACAATTTTGTAATTGGTGAAAAAGCATAGTTAACTGAAACAACACAAATACTGGTACTTCAATTTGACTTTATCACTAATATACACACACACACACACACACACACACACAAAGAGAGAGACAGTATGCTAATAATCACAAGGAAAGTTCATACTTTTGTAGAAAAGCCAATCCATTTTAGGATGGTAGTTGTTGAGAAAATATTGACAATGAGCTTCATATAAAGTCATATAAAACATCAGCATTTGGCAGACCTATACAACCCAATACCTTTTGGAATTTTTAATTTTTTTTATTATTATTGAAAGAGAATAGAGAAGAAAAATCTCAGAATCTCCTGAATGACACTACCAAAACCATCATGAAGAATAATTAATAAATTAGAAATTTTAGTAACAAATTCTCAGATTTATGAAAGAAGTGAAATGATGACATTCCAAGTGACATTAATATGCTTTCACAAACATAACATTGAAAGCAGAGCCTAGAATCAAATCATGAGGAGCTTACTTTCATTTCTAAGATGCTCACTCCATTATATAAAACAATATCAACAAATATTTATGATGATTATATAGTTTATTTAAAGACCCAGCAGTTTAGAAATGGAAAAAAAAAGTTGGTTTAAATCATTCAAGTCAAATACAAGTGAAATCAAACTGATCTATGAAAATAAACAGAAAATGTTCTGATATATATATATATATATATATATATATATATATATATAAAAGAGAGGGGAGGAAAAATATAATGGTGATGTTGTAAAAGGATGACAAAAATATCACACAGCTACTGATGGCTGTGAATAACGACTGAATCTTCTATCTGCTTCGTTTTAGGAGATCTGGGACTGATATAATGATAAGCTACTTGCTTGTAGCTACACTAAAGGATGGCAAAGTACACAGAAAAGAGCCTTTCAAAGTCAGTGTTCTTTATGTTCCTGAAACTACACAATTTAAAAACAAATTAATGAGGCCTTGGCCAGCGTGGTGGGCCACTTGGTCTCATGCCACGTGGTGGTCCACCTCTCCCTTCAAATCTTGGGGGTCGTCGAGGTCCCATTCCACGCATATTACCTTGATTCCAACCACCAGGGCCATTGAAGTCAGACCCGTGATCACGTGGAGCCATTCCTCGGGGCCCTCCTCGACGTGGCCCTCCATCAAAACGAGGTCGTGGTCCACCAGGTCCATCAAAATTAGGACGTGGTCCTCTTGATTGATTCATTGCACCTCGATGCCCCATAAAACGGCCAGGAGGTCCATGATCTCTGTTCATGTCACCAAGACCACCAAAGCCACCAAACTGTCCAGGACCCATATCCATACAGCGATCCCCTTCAGGGAAGAAATCTGGTCTTCCCATTCCAGAATGATCCATTCGCCCTCCTGGCCCACTGAAACGGCCCATTTGATCCATTCGATTCTCACTAGAATCTACATCCCTGTCGGGGCGCCCACGGTCTGAACGACGAGTGTCTCTTTCAGGTTTATCCCCACTATTCTTGTCTTCATTCGAACCAGTACGATCAGTTTTCTCATTTCTCTCACTCTTGTCAGACACATTACTACGTTCTGATTTCTCAGTTGCAGTTCCAGGCCGATCGGTTTTCTCATTTGTTGCACTCCTCTCATTTTTCTCTCCACTACCACGATCTGCTTTGTTTCCACTTTTCTCTGATTTCTCCCCACTACTCCCACGTTCAGACTTCTCGCCTGAGCTACTGCGGTCAGCTTTCTCTGTACTGCTACTACCTCCACCACCACCACCACCACCACTACTACTACTACGATCAGTTTTCTCATTGCCCCTGTCCGATTTGTCATTGCTGCTACTACTACTACCACCACCACCACGATCAGAGCGGTCTCCACCACGATCAGACCTGTTGCTATCACGATCTGACCGCTCACTACTACGATCTGTACGACTGCTGTCTCTTTCAGACCTATCAGAGCTACCACGCTCAGGTCGGCTACTGTCACGATCTGATCGGCTTTCTCTTTCTGAACGGTCACTGCTACGATCCAGCCTATCGCTTCGGTCAGATCTATCACTTCTGTCTGGTCGATCCCCACGATCAGACCGATCCCCACGATCAGACCGACCTTCACGATCTGAGCGTCCATCTCTATCAGATCTGCTATCTCTCTCAGAACGACCATCTCTGCGATCAGATCTGCCATAGTTGCTTCGATCTGATCTACCATAATTGCCACGATCTGATCTTCCATATCCACCACGATCAGATCTACCATATCCACCATGATCAGATCTGCCCCCCATGTGGTCAGGTCTCCCACCCATATGATCAGGTCTGTTACTCATATGATCAGGCCGCCCTCTCATCTGGTCGGATCTTCCCCCCATCTGGTCAGATCTTCCACCCATCTGGTCAGGCCGCCCACCCATGTGGTCAGGTCGTCCGCCTAACTGATCCATTTGTCCGCCCATGTGGTCAGGCCTTCTATTCATATGATCTGATCGTTGGTGGCCCATATTTGAACTGTCCCCATAATTCCCTGGCAAGCCCATCCCTTCTGGAATCTGGGTTGAAATAGCCGGAGAAGGATCAGCATCACTCCATCGGGTTCTCCGCTGATTTTCACTGCGACCTCCTGGCTTTTTAACCTCATCTTTTGGTTTTGATGATGAATAATCAGAATATCCACCACCACCGCCATAGTTCCCTTGACCATCTGGCTTATCCCCACCCCACCTCTGTCTGCCTCCGGACTGCCACTGATTCTCATTGCCAGGACGTGGCTGGTTATAACCTGAGCCTGACAACATAGAGCTACCGGCTGATTGTCCTACATCAGACCTGTAGCCATGCTGATCAGGTCGATTACTGTTGTCAATGCCACGATTCCCAGGTTGATCATAACCTCCATATTGACCCTGCTGATAACCACCATATGATTGCTGACCGCCAACATTGCCACGCTGGTTTGGTTGGTTAATACCACCACCACTGTTATATTGATTGTTTTGATTGTTTGTACCATAAGATCCTTGGTTTTCAGAATATCTGTTGCCACCACCATAGAAGTTCGGGTTGCCCCCAGAAAACTGATTATTATTGCCACCACCACCACCACCACCACTTCCACTGTTATTATTTCCAGAATTACCATACTGATTTTGGTTTCTTCCATAAGAAGTTGACTGGTTGCTGCTGTACTGTGATGGCTGAGAACCACTATAGTAATTAGATTGATTAGTATACTGGTTAGATTGGTTGGAGGTTGGGCTTTCTGAATAAGACCGTTGTTGATCACTACTGTACATGCTTACTTGATTATATTGGCCAGGTTGGCTGGAACTATACTGGCTCTGATTGCCAGGTGGCTGTTGGTACCCGCTATACTGGTTAGTGTTAGCACCATAAGAAGCTGGTTGAGCAGATCCAGATCGGTCTGGCTGGCTAGAGTTATAAGAGCTCTGTTCTGTCTGACCATACGTTGAATCTGATGAACTGCTGTATTGTTGCTGGCGTTGGTTGTAATCATAAGAATAGTTACTGCTCTGATAGGCTGGCTGCTCATTGTAAGGTGGGGAAGTGTACTGTGATGGCTGGCCACTGTAATTTGACTGCATGCTCCATGCCTTTGTATCAGTGCCTGTAAATTGAGGGGGTAAATTGAGCTGGGACTGGTTGTAAGAAGAATACTGATCATTGTAACTACCAGGTTCTTGTTTCATAGGAGGTGGGGGTGGGGGTGGAGGGGGCGCAGAAGTGTTGGTGGGATTAGCAGTGCCATACCAGTTACCAGGGCTGCTATTTACTGCACCACTGACACCGCTGCTGCCGCCACTGCCACTGCCACCTGCAGATCCAGCAACCCCACTGCGAGCTGCAACATCTGCATCTGTACTTGAGTAGCTGCCCTGATAGGACAGTGTTCCGTAGCTTGGGTTCTGAACATTGTAGGAAGCTGGGGTACTTTGGTCTCGATTGCCCCAACTAGAAGAACTAGTTTGGTACCCGTAACTGCCAGTCACTGACTGAGAACCATAGCTGCCGGCAGCACTGTTTGAACTACTGCTTGTGTATTGTCCACCATAGTTATCATAGGCTGAACGAGACTCTGGTTTGACATGAATGTCTTGCCACTGTGGAGAGTTTTCTTCACCTTCACCACCGTACTCCTGTTTGATGAAATCAAGAGCACTACTTGGGTCGGGTTTGATACGTTTCTCAGGAGGTTCTGTAACATCAGTTGCAGGACCCCATCTTGACTGGCGCCCTTCAAACCGATCTTTGTTACCAGGAGGGGGTGGTGGTGGAAGCATTGGAGTTCTCTGTCCAGGAGGAAGATCCATTTGTGGTTTTTCTACTTTAATTATTTGGTGTGGAGGAGGAGGTGGTCCTTGTGACATCCGTGGAGAAAATGGCTTTTGTGGGCTCTGCAATTATAAAATAAAAAGAAAACTCAATATATAATTCAAACAACAAATGAATTCAATGAATTTGTAAATAAAAAGGAGATTTTTTGTTTATCTGATGGATTGGTTTTGATGGGAGGAAGAGGGAAAGTTAATCCTTAGACTAGAGAACCAACCTAAATACCTTTAACATCTGGACCTTGATAAAGGTACTCAAAAACCTAACAAAGGTAAACATCTCTGATGAGCTTACAGACAATTTCTATTCAATCGAATTTCATTCATAAGGCTTCAAGTAACTTGGGGTTATGGTTGAAGACACATACCCCAAACAAGTATAGGTGCTGGCATGACCATGTGATAATGAAATCACATGGCCATGCCAGCGCCTATACTTGTTATGCAGTTTATAAGATGAAATAAAGGTAATGAAGATCTATTTTACCCATTCAAACAGAGAAAGAGAGAAATACATCCACACATGTTCTATAAAAAAAAGATCATTACAAATTATAAACTTTTACTTTATATTCTTTAACAAACCACCATCACAATCATTACTTTTCCTTTTAACCCTTTCATTAGCAAACTGCCCAAAACCACCCGAAAAAAGTTCTGGTTCATATGACCAAGGCACCCAAACCCGCCCATAATCACATTCATATTTAAATGAGAATTTCAGCGCAAATCTCGTTAGTACATTCATGAAAACATGTGATTCAACTTGTCGACAGTTGAATTACAGTTTCCGACATCGATTGACGTGATATATTAACTTTGTGGATTTTGGGAGATTTTTTTCAAAACTTTTTGGAATTTGTAATACTGACAAAAAAATGGATACTAGCTTTATTCTATCAAGCAGTGAGTCAGAATTTGAAGGATTTTCAATTGAAGACCTTGAGAAATCTACTAAATTTGTAACTGAAAAATAAAACATGGTATCTGATAATGAATCCAATGTTTCATTTTCCAAAAGTCAATGTTGTGATTCCGACAACTCTGATGACAGCAATAAAGAAAATAAATTTACACCTGAGTGGAGTAAGAATCTGAAATCTGTTTCTTTTGGTGATTTTTGTGAAGAGGCTGCACCAAGTCACAATCTTTCTCAGGAAAGAAAACCATTAGACTATTTCCTTTTACTTTTTCCTCTTAGCTTGTTTCAAATAATTACAGTGGAAACAAACCGTTACGCCGAATATAAACAAAGAGAAAAAAGGATAGCATATTTTGCCATAAATATTATAATGGGCATTAGAAAGCTATCCAGAATTACAAATTACTGGAGTAGCGATGAACCCTTTGGAGACAAATATGTCTCAAGTATAATGACAAGGACTCAGTTTCTAAAATTAACACAGCATTTACATGGGAGAGACATGAGCAGTACACCAGTACGTGAAGAACCAGACTTTGGACCCTTATTTAAAATAAGACTCCTCACTGACTGTGTTCAAAACACATATAAAACATTTTACAAACCAGCCTGTGTCTTCACATTCCAAGAGGAGGTTTACATAACGGTCAGTCATTCGAGCCTGAGCAGCGTCCATGTTATTTTCATGAGGTACTGCTAACTTGACCAGATTCACAACTTTCTTTCTTTTACCCCACATTAAAATGTCCGGTTTTTTCGCAACTGGGATGGGAAAGAGCCCCTGGCACCCTTGATGATGATAGCAATTCTAAAATATATTTTGGTTGAATAAACAACTAACTCAATAAGTCAATAAAATTATTTATGAAGGAGATAAAAGCTTTTGAAAGTGGTGGTGGTGGTGGTGGGGGGTTACATGTAAATAACAGTAGAACTCCATAGAAGACAAGTGAAGTTGAAATGTCAGTGTTAGTAATTTAATAGACACATTTTCACAACCAAGATATAAAATATATATCTTTTTCTTATTTCGATATGAGTTGGAAAACAATGTGTAAGTAAAGTTTCTGATAATAAAAGCATACTAACTTGTTCAGCTGATCGATTGTCATGCTTGTACATTTTATCTCTTGGCCTTTTATTTTTACCTTCAATATTGTACCTGCAAATATAAAATTGAAATAATAAATATATAAATCATTGAAGTTGAGAAAAGACATAATTTCAGTAGCGATAGACAATTCTTGTTTTACAAGTAAATTTTCAGATAAATATTGATTCAGGAATTAGTTAACTTATACAAGTAGAGGTAATACCTAGCTTAAAATGAGAACATAACAGGAGACAAGAAATAAGTTTTCCAGCTTGTACTATTTTGGCAAAATTTTAACTGGAATGACATACTGAAAGTACTAAATAATAAAGGTAAGGTAACTATAGTAATCAAATTAATCAAATGATTTAAATGTATACATAAAGCAAAACTGAAGTAACTTCAATATGCACCAAACATTTACAATATGAATTGATATTTTTAAAAGTGGACACATAAGAGGTGCAACAGTATCAGTGGAAGACTAACTGGACATAGAAGTGCAGCAGTATAATTGAAGTACCAACAGAAAAAGTAGCTGCTAGAATAAGGACAGGCTGGGCAAAGTTCAGAGAGCTACTGTCTCTATTAGTAACAAAGGGCCTCTCTCTCAGCGTGAAAGGCAGATTGTATGATGCCTGTGTACGAACAGCTGTGCTACATGGTAGTGAGACATGGGCTGTGACTAATGAGGATGTGAAGGCTTAAAAGAAATGAAGCCAATATGCTCTGATGGACAGATAATGTCAGTGTGCATGTACAACAGAGTGTAAGTGATTTGAGAGAAAAATTGGGTACACAAGGCATCAGATGTAGTGTGCAAGGGAGAAGACTTCTGGTCATGTAATGTGTATGAAAACAGCTGCATTAAGAAGTGCCAATCTCTAATTGTGAAGGGAACATGTGGAAGAAATAGACCCAGGAAGATGTAGGTCAAAGTGGTGAGAAAGGATCTTCAGACATTAGGCATCACAGTGGGGATGAGAGGGAACTTAAACTGCTGGTGGTTTGTTGTGCATGAGAAGACATGTCAAGCTAAGTAAAGTTGTGGTTGTCCTTGCATCCCTCCCTAGCTGAACGTTCCCAATTCTGTGGGCTCGTGGGTGCTAGTAAAAAGCACCCGTACCGCTGCTATGTATATGCACCCATACCTGTACTGCATAAAAGTATGCAGTACACTCTGTAAAGTGGTTGGCATGAGGAAGGGCATCTTGTAGAAACCATGCCAAAACAGACAAGAAATGATGATTAGTTAGTCAGGAAGAAGGGATTAAAGCCTATGGACATTTGCTGGTCCTCCAAGACTGGTCATATTGATGTGGTTCAACAGATTCAAGTGAATATTGTAGGGAATGGAGGGAGGGGATTTCCAGAGAACAGACATTGTTCATAGGAAGGATAAGGAATAGTGGTTAATGCAGGGACAGAAAGAGAAAAAAGGGAAAATTATCAAGCAGATTCTAGTGGAGGTGATATGCTGTCAGATATCTCAAGAGTAGAGGCTGTTGCAAAAGTGCTAGATGTACAAAAGTGATTAGAGCCAGAAGGGAGTGAGGGGACAACCTGTTCAAATGGAGCTGGTTCTAGATGTGGTCTAGGATGTTTTTATGTAAATCAGTAGTAATTATATAAAAGGTACTTATATAAAAGAAGTATTCCATAGTGCTATTTATCTTTCAGCAATATATAATTTCTAAGAACAAATTAAAGTTAATACTAAACCTGCTTTGTTGATGTTATAGTCAGTATTTCAAAAGTAATACACATAAATTATCATTTATTCATTTTGTTTTTACATTCACTCTTTCATGTTGTCATCAACAATAAAAAAAAAAATTCAAGTTAATTTTTACAATGCAATCATGGGATATATTTTACACGTTACTAAATTTTCACTGAAATCTAAATATGTATTCTTGAGTGCAAGTGTTTTTTTTTGTTTTTTTTAATTAAGAGCTGGATTCTGTCATAAAGGTAGTGTTCATTTGGACTTCTTGAACACAATACCAACAATATAAAAATTTCAATTAAGGAAAATCTAGTAAACCATGAAAGAGATGGTGAAAGTTCTGGGATTATGGAAACCCTTTGTCTGTAAGCTTCAAGGTATTTAACGTTGAAATAGTTAACTGCTAAATGATGCTTGTGGCCCCACCAGTTTGTATCCAACACCAATGAGGCTCACAGTCATTTGTTTCTAAAACATTCTTCCAATCCTCTCTTGATTCTTAGTGAATATTTCCTTATTATGACTCCTGGCTTTGATGTTCAAACTATAGAAACTTAGCCACTAAATGGCATACAGTTCACACACAAAGAAAAGCAAGCAAAACTCACTGTTCAACTAATTTAATAGATTTTTCTTTTGGTAATTCAATATATTCAATGATATCAAACAGAGAAGAATTGTCTTCGGGCAAAGAAAAGTTTGCTTTCATTTCTAGTACAGCCTCTTCAGGAATAACTTTACCTGAAACAAATTATAAAAAGTGAAGTTTATACATGCACAACACAATGGAATCTGCAAAAAAAAAAAAAAAAGAAAAAGAAATATCTGAACACATCTTTTCAAAGATTGGTTCACTGCTTTATATCACACTGACTGTAACAGTTCCACATGACAAATTAACATATATTTGAAATATGATTGCTTTGGTAGAGGCATAAACTACCAAATTGTGTATCAACAACATACCAGCTCTACTTGTGTAATTAAGAAACAGATATGGAGAGTAATCTATTGAGTAGGTGATATCAGCTTATCTAAAACTGCAGTATTATGTACAATTTTCTCCATTTTTCCATCAAGTAGAAGTCTGAGCAACAATAAAGATATATACAGACTTCTATACTTTCCCAGGGACTAAGATTACATTATTCAGTTAATAACACTTCAATTTTGTATTTTACAAAAGAAAGAAAATTTAACCTACCATCTTCTTTAGTCCTTTTGCTTGAGCGATGAATCAATTCAGAATCTTCACAAACAAGAACAGCTGCTTTTCGATAAAATCCTTGGAAATTTCGCATCTTGCGCTTACGGGCACTAGCATAAACATTAGTTTGGTCAAGGATCAAATTTTTTCGTCTTCTGGAAGCTAGAGAATGGGAGAAAAAATTTTGTAACGAGATAAGTCCAATGTCTTCTAGTTGACTGGATCAACAGAAGTATGTTATTGTTACAATTTTATTAATCTTACAGGGGCAACATTCCATCCACACCCTGTTCAATCTGTTAATTCTACAATTGCACCCATTTATTACAAAAGTTAACTGCATCTATTAATAAAAAAGTTTTAGCAGATAATATCTATGAATATATACATTAAGCAATATATTTTGCATTTCATAGCAGTATCTCAACATGAACTGATCAAGAGAAAGTTAACAATGGTTCACTAAGGCTGTAATGTTACAAACACAAATTTCTTCCTACCATCAAGTGTACCAAATAAGTTGTTCAAATGTATATGGAATAGATCAAAGTCCATTCACTCTCTTGCTACTTATTTACATACATTCTTTCAATATTATTTTAGACATTAAGACAAATTTTAACAAAAAGCACTACTTAAAAGTATATGCTGTAACAATTACAGAGTTTGTTGTTTGACCACTAGGACTACATTGATAAAACAGACTTACGATTAAAGCTCGAGTGACAAATTAGCATAAAATAACTAATAAACAAATTGATTTGCAAAACTTACAATATTCTTTTTTATTGCTTCCACTATAGAAAACCAAATACAATTCTTAATCTATAATACTAAATAATTGTAGCGATACAAGTAAGGACATATAATGTCACTGGATCTCTTGCCCAGTACACTCCTACTAAGTCAATATTTAGAGCCCTATTAGTTAACTTCTCACCTACCACCACTAATCCTATTCACTGTACAATGCCATCAGAGTAAATGAAGAAAAGCATTAGATTTATCCATATTCACTATTTCCACTACTGAATCCATCATATTTATCACACTACTTTTCTAAAACCACTACTCCTCTATCACCCTTACACCACAATGAGACTGTAGCGCTACATAGGCTCCTGGTTACAAGATGGCAACAGGTCTGTCTATATACAGTACCTACAACCATCATTCCCTTTCCTCCATGTGATTCCAAGTTGACATCTAGCATTCTAACTTCGCCCTCAGTTACTCATTTTTGGCCTTTCTACTGTCATCACTTCCTATCCAATTCCCCTCTTTGTTCTACACACCTTAGATCACTGAATACTCTCTACATTTACTATGTACAAGGCTCCCCACCCTCCTGTGCTAGTTCCACAACGTACCCACTTCCAGTACAGTACTCCCAGTGACTGGTAATAGAGAAAACCTCTCTAGTACTGCTAACATGAAATGTGTTATTAGTTCACACTGTAAAGTGGTTGACAAATGAGCAGAGAAAACGTAGGGCTGCGAGGTCCCTATAGTCCTATCTCACCAAGGATTATTCAACTGCTTTAGTGTTGGTATGACAATAAAAATGCATCCACCAGTAGAAACCAAGACAAATGACACATACAAGCAGCAGTCTAGGGGAAGAATGGTTCCTAATAAAAGATGACTTAGATTGTGATGACCTGTTGAACCCATTCCAACATGGAAAGCTCAATACAATGATGATAATGTAGAATGTTGCAGAAATAAATGAAAAAAAAACTTGATATAGGGAGAAAAATTAGCAAAAATTTGGAGAACATGAAATTTGCATTGAAAAATGTTGGATGGTGTATGGCAAGTACTTAGTGAAATCATATTACTAATGTAGATTTACCTCAATATTCTGATTCAAATATGAATAAGCAAATTAAAGTGATCTCAAGTAGTGTGGTACAAAAATGGTTTAAAGGGAGAAACATAAAACAGACAAACACAAACATACCGATCTGAAACATTTTATTGAGACATCCTGTTGCTTTCTGAATAAGGATATCCCATCTGCCATGGAAAAATCTTTTTCTTGGTAATCCCATCACTCTCATTTTATCAATTAGAGAATCAGTACCAATGACATAATATTTCTTATCTGGATGGTTTTTGTACATATTCAAAGCCCATGAGGTCTTTCCACAGCCAGGCAAACCAATTAACATTATCATCTATATAAAACAAAAGAAAACATATTTAGAAATCAAACATGACACAGTTACAGGAATCAACTACATAAAAATAGTAATATTGAAGATATTAGGAAACACAAGATTCTAAGTTTGTAACACATGACTTACATCAATCTCGTGATAAGATTGCAATTTTGTCCTACCATTACAACAACTGGTTTAGATTTCAACATATTTTAGAATTAGAATGATGCTCAAGTCTTTAACATTGGCGAAACAATATTTTAAAAACATTAGGATTAATATAACTAAAAAGTTATATATTATTGATACTAATGTTAGATGAAAGAAGCAAGAGTTCATCTGTCTGTAACTGAAGCAGCAGCAGCTGGGGTACACAACAGCGTCTCTAAGTACCAACTACACAATGGTAATTTTACTTTTCCGATAGATCATTAATCAAATACTGTTAAACAGAATCTCTTACGTTATTTACATTTGACGGATATTTATCCTCATCTTGTTTGTTGTTCGATTCCAAGCAGGAGAAATTTCGAACCTGGGTTCTCATTCCTAAGATGGTTGTTATTGTTATTATTATTATTTTTATTATTATTATTCAGGTCACTGCTTGGAATTGAACTCGGAATCTTGGGGTTAGTAGCCTGCGATCTTAACCACTACGCCATATGCCTGTGGGCAATTATGGAGTGAATTTTTAGGGCTTATAAATCTAATATTTTCCTATATTATAAATATATATAGTTGTTAGATCAGGTAATGAAAGTCACGGAGAGGGTCATAGCCCAACTAATTAGGGAGAGAATCAGTTTAGATGAGATGCAGTTTGGGTTCGTGCCAGGGAAAAGCACCACTGAAGCTATATTTCTGGTAAGACAGCTGCATGAGAAATACCTAGCCAAAGATAAACTTCTGTACCTGGCTTTCGTTGACATCTGGTGGTCAATGAGGAAACTAGGGATAGATGACCAAAGACTGCATGTACTCCATCCCATGCAGCTGTGGTAGGTTATACAAAGGCGAAACATGCCGTCCCTCAAAATAAGGGTAGAGGAAGATCGCAAAGCTGTGACACGAAGAGATATTAATAAATCAGGTATAGCTGATCATGTATGGAAAAATGGAGACCACCTCCCCCTGTGGGATGAAGTTAAAATAATAGACAGAGAACACCACTGGAAAATACAAAAACTAAAAGAAGCAGCACATATGCTAGGACACAACAACCTCCTAAGCAGACCGAGTGCAGATATGAATAGCATATGGGAACCAGTATTAAGGAAGGATAGGAATATATTAGATTTATAAGCCCCAAAAATTCATTTCATAATTGCCCACAGGCATATGGCATAGTGGTTAAGAGCCCAGGCTACTAACCCCAAGATTCCGAGTTCGATTCCAAGCAGTGACCTGAATAATAATAACAACATCAAAAAATACCTTAGGAATGAAAACCCAAGTTCGAAATTTCCCCCAAGACACCTGATGAAGGCAGGAGGGTATATCAGCCAAAATGTTGTGTTAACAACAAACAAGATGAGGACAAATATCCGTCAATTGTAAATAATTCCTCATCTCTTAAATATAGAACAGGATCTCTTAGTTTATAAATGCAATGGTCTCACTCTTTGAAAGCTAATATTTTAAGGTACAAGCCTGGTTAAATTATTATTACAAGATTGACTGTCTACAACTTGATAAACTTGTGAGAGCTGCTAAGTATTTACAATGAAGGAAGACATTATCTAATATAGATTTGTAACTAAACATAAGAATTCTAGAAACGTTTTAGAGAATTCATTTCTGTTATCTTTTGTCCCCTTCAAGACAGTTTAAAACTTAACACGTTGAAATTAACAATTATTCTGTTTCACCTAGTAATGTTAACTTGGAGGTAAACGATGTTATTATTCAAGGCAAACTAATTTGACCAGTGAATATTGGTTATTGATTTATGTTGGTGATATCATACACACATCTCCACATCAAAGTAAATAGTACATTCTCTTCAATAAAGCTAGTGTTACTAAAATGTACGGTTTTTTTTTGGGGGGGGGGGCAGTAGCTAGATCGTAATTATAAAATATGGCAAATATCATCTATCCCTGAGATTTAACTAAATAAACAAATTTGTTTCTAAATGTTATATCTAAATGTTGCTATATGATTATCAGATTTAGCAAACTTAGAATCATAGCGATCATGTTAATCAAATTAGTTCAATTAACAAATGTAATTGAATGTAGATACAACTTTACAATTAATTGTTACTATTTCCAGCTGTAGAAACTCTGCCAAATCAGATTGGAGCCTGGTGTAGCCATCTGGTTCACCAGTCCTCAGTCAAATCGTCCAACCCATGCTAGCATGGAAGGCGGACGTTAAACGATGATGATGATGATGATTTTGAACTTTACCATGTAATTATTTTCTAGTGTTACACAAGCCACTATTCTATATTAATTTTTTTTAAAAGATAAGAATACTGGAGAAGAATTCAGAAAGCTTAGATTTGCTTGAAATGATTTAGAATTATCATTTTAGATCTTTAAGCCATGGACTACAAAAAATACTATTTTAATACCAAAGATAAAGTTAAAAAGACTTTGTAAACCTTTCTTCTCAGATTCACATAACTGATCATCAGACAGAAACGAACTTTTTGAACTATACAAAAACTACTGTACCATTCCAAAGGTTTCAATTCTCCCCGATAATCAGTTATTGAAACTAGGAGCAAGCAAACAGTTTTCAGTTTCAATAAAATATATTCTCTCCCTCTCTCTCTCTCTCTCTCGTGCATGCAATCTACAGAGGAAATCCATAAAAAATAAACCAAAACTGCAAGAAGTCTATGTCATACATTTACTAAACCTTAGAATAATTGTTAATTTGCAATTCAACTGCACAAAATATCCAGCTAAAATTGATGAAACAATTCAACAGAAACTAATGAAATAACCACTAACCTCACATTCAGTCTTTGTGTTAGGACATTTAGAACCTCGTACTCTTTCATTTACATGAACATGGTCAATATAAACAAAACCAGGTGGCGGTGGAAACCAGGCTGCTGTTTGTCCGAAGTTTACTTTGAACCTAGAATGAGAGAGAAAAGAATGAAGGCTGATTTCATATTCTAATTAAATAATAAGTAAGACAGTTATTCTGAAACTGAGAGACCCCTGCCTCCAAACAAAAAACAACAAAAGTTGGAAACAGGATATTTAAAATATAAAGGTAAACTTTTCATTTCTAGCCTCATGTTAATTATAACTAAATTATTATTTAAAGCTAAGTTTGAGCAGTACGATTTAAATTCTAAAACAAAGCATAATGTTAATTAGATGAGTAAAACAGTAAATAAAGGAGATATCTTATTAAATTAGCAAAATGGGAGTGGGGACGAATAATTTAGCTTAGTAAATAAATGATGCATGGTTTGATCCCAAAGTGTAACACCTTGAGCAAGTGTCTTTTAATGTAGCCTCACATTGACCAATACCCTGCGAGTGGAATATGGTAAAGAGAGAAACTGTGCAGAAATCTACAATGTGGGGTGGGGGGAGGGGACACGTGAATGTTTAGCAAGTGTAAAAGTGAAGTTGTGAGAAAAGGTGCAACTTAGCAATTCAATAACATAGACTGAAATAAGTACTGGTGTGGATATGACCAACTAAAACATTTGAAGTTGGTATCCCAGTAGAGTCACAGTCCAATAACTAAAACAAAACAAAACAAAATAGTATTTAAAAAATTTAGGTATGAATTCTAGAAGTTAAATCACTAAAACATTATCTATAAATTTATCGCTTCATGTCAGAAGAATATCAGACATGAACCCTAGGAACATTATGCTGTCAATATTTTCCAAAAGGCACGTCATTTTGAAAAGATTTGTGTGGGTACTAATATAGCTCTGAGAATCTGTCAATCCAAATTCAGATAGACACGTTATTCTAACAATAAAATTATTTCATTTGATTCCTTGAATGTATAAATTTATCATAACAATGTACTTAGAGTGCATATTGCAAAGGAAATTAAATTAAAATGATCTTACTTGCAATTCTTTGAAAGAATATGTGGAAAGAGAGCCATGTTTTCTTTCCCAATAGGATGTGAAGTGAGTGGACAAGCCACACCAAGCCACCGACCATTTTTAGAGTATGAAATAGTAGGTGGTCGTGATTCTAAATCTAAAAGGCATCCAATTACATCTCCAGCACAAAATGTTTCACCATAGTTGGAGAATTTGCAATTGACGGAGAACTTTCCAGTACCACCATAACCATAAGAATTAGCTTCTTCTCCTGGACAATAAGAAAAAATTTTAAATTAATGATTAACTTTCATAGAATATATTTTCTTGGGTTAGTTTGAAACAATGCAATATTAGGAGTATACAAAATTTCTCTAGTATAAAAAAAAATGTTAGATGAAGCTTGTTTTATCCATACCTAATTGGTATGAGGACTTATTAATAGACCATCCAACTCTCACAACATGAGGGTGTTCTTCTCTGTGATCTTCACCAAAATTTGCAGACAGATGCTCAATAACATGAACCTCATAAAATACCTGGAAAATAATAGCAAATATATTTTCAAATAAATCCTGTTGCTTTTGTCTAAATGTTAAAAATAAATACATTAAAAAAATTCCATTGTTTTGTAACTAAGTTATAACGTAACAGTTTCAAATCTAGACATGCCAGTCATCTAAGAACCTTAGAAGTTAAGAATGAAGTAGACAGAATATTAATAACACTTTCAGGTGTTACTATTAGTTTCAAACAATCATTCAAAATACATAGCCCAGTGGAGTTGTAGGTATACAGTAAAATACACAACCTCCTCTCATTATCTTTCCAAGTTATCGTCCAACCTCACATTTTCCACCGTCTTCCTCCCTGTCCATTGCCTGACGTTGATCAAATACTCCCTGTGATCTTCCTATACCTCTTTTACAAGGGGTTTTGTATACATGAAACCATATTTGTGAGTGGTAGAGTGGCATGGTGATGCGTTAAATTGACAAATCACTTAATAAAGTTAAGTATTAGAAATTTCACATTGTTGTCCAGAGATATTCCTAACAGATGAAAGGGTGGAAAATAAATTGTTTATATAATATAGACGTGTATGTGGGCATGCAATAAGAGACCTAGTTTAAAATACAATTTCAAACTGGACCCATTCACTATAGGTATGAGGCATGCTTCTTATACATCTAGTATCTACTGTAAAATAAAGTCAACTAACAAATCAGGATTACACCAAGACAAACCAATGGATTAAAGAATGAAACAGGATACTAGAAATGGCTTCTGCAGCAGAGATCCTCACAGAGTGAAATAGATGTACAATGTAAAATCTTACTTACATTGTAAAATATAGATGAGGAAAAATTTTTTTTTCCCCCTTTTCATCTTATAAGATATTTAAAAGTTGGCAAAGAATTGTTCCATGATAAAAGAAGTATTTACGAAGTTATTCTACTGAATAATGTTAACATTTTTTAACATTGCTGAAATGAATAAGTTAAAAATAATATTTCTGAAAAAAGGAAAAGGATAAATAAAAAAAATGTAACCA
>NC_068985.1:121706851-121717845 GCF_001194135.2 Octopus bimaculoides
TATTATGTTAAATTGTTGAGAACATGGGAGACATAAAGGGGAAACTTCTTTTCCCTTCTCACACACAGAATAATTCATTCATATCACATATTTTCTTCTGAATAATTTCATAGTAATAAATACTTTACATGGGTTTTCTTAAATTCTGACAAATTAACTACAGGTGCACCAACAACTTTATCACCCAGACAACATAGATTTGTATCAATGCACCAATCAACCAAACATTAGATGGGGGGGGGGGTTCAGAAATTGCATTTTAATATTTTGAGCCATGATAGCACTTTCACTGACTTCAAAATGTGTGTGCATGAAAGTGCATAACCATAAATTTTGGCTTTAAAAAAGCCCTCATTCAAAGTACACATGCATACATTGCAAATGAGATTACATTTGCATATCCTTGTCACTTTGGCTATAAACACAAATAATACGATAGAAAGAAATTAAGAATAAAGTTTTAAATCACCCAAAACAGAAAAGCTGATTTTTTTTCTCTCTTCTAAAGAGAAAAACTATTTTCAAAAGATGAAAATAATTTTAGCCTGTAATTCACAGGCGCTGAAAGAAGAGAACTATTGTAGAAAGAAATTTAAAATAGAATTATGCAATTCATTGTTTTCTGAATGTAATAAGCAGCATCTTCGGCTTTTAGTTTTTCATTGATTTGATGGATGTAAGAAATTCTCTGATGACAAAGAAAAAAGGAAGTTTGCTTGAAAAAGTAAGTCAGATTTCAGTAATGTACTAGCTGTGTGACCAACTCCTGTTGACAGCACACAACTAAAAACAAGTATGAACCTGCTTTACATATTTAAAATTCCTCATTTTCTTATGGTTTTTATCACACTATATAGCTTGGAACAGTTTTCTGATTTGCCAGCTCCTGTGAAACTGTCCTACCATTACCAGTATGGAAAACAGATGTCAATTTTTTTTTCTTCTTCCCCTTTTGAAAATTTAGACACTTGCTTATTATTTACAGTTGGGTACTTTCCTAACACCAACTAATCAGCACTAGTTAGGCAGACAATGAGACTAGTATAGTCCAGAGATACAATGATTATATAGGAATGAAATATGAATATATGGTTAGTTCCTTAACCTCAAACATATTGCTAAATAACGATGCTGATATTCAATGAAAAATAGGAATAAAATTATTCAATTCCAATTATTCTGATGTCAGAGGTTATAAATTTCTCATGACTTTTATTTCTCTTCCTTTTATTTAATGCATGTTTATTGGGAAAACAAAAGAGAAGCTTTATAAAAAACATATAGAAAAAGTAAAGAGTGATACGAATGAGTAACAAGAAATTCTCCTGATCACTGAAATAATTCTGGACACTGTACGTGCCAACAAAAGTATGGCTGTGTGAAGTATCTTTACCTGGAGACAGATTTCTAATGTGTTGTTAAAAAAGATTTTTTTTAAGTGGACCTCAGGTTCACGTGAGAAATATTTTTGTGTACAAATGGGTATTGCATATTTAATGATTGCTACCTAAAGCACACTGGAAAACTCGATGGAATGGGAAAATTAACTTGATCTGTCATGCTGATTTTGCAAATCACTACTTAATGATAGTAACAACCAGTTAACTTCTTTATATCCCAGCATTCGACTTGGAGAGAAACAACACCTTTTTTGCCTACATAAAAGAAGATGAGTTTGCTACTTTAAAATTATTAAGAAATTACAATTTTTTTTTTATAAATTCAAGAACCATTTTTCATATTCCTATAAGATGTGAGTGGCATCTCAACTAATAATGGTGTATGTGTATATATATATATATATATATCACAGTGGTATTCATGAGTTTATAATTTTCATTACCAGGCATCAAGCTGAAGCAGTAAATTTTTAATGGTGTATTTCATTAATTTAACAAGGAAGCTTACTTTCATTGCTGAAATCTAGAACAAAAATAAATATTTCAGATTGCAGTTTAGTCTTCGAATGTCATTCATATAATCTACTGTTTAGCTATGCATTTGCTTCATTTAAGTAGGGATAAAATAATAACTGTTATTTACATCAATACAAAACACACATAAGGTGTGCCTTTATTTGATATTAATGTCTTTGATTTTGTATGATATTACAATCAAGTCCAACTATTTCTATTCTATGTAGGTAATAATGAACTAAATCATTAGATCCTAAAGCCAGGGCTGGAATATATTCAAGTCACTCAAGACTTATGCCTTTACCTAAAATTATCACTCACTATTCAGGTCTTGCAAAAATTATTGGTTTTATTTTATCACCTTTATAGAAATCTCAAAAATATAAAATATAAATGAATAAAATAAAAAGATCTGTAAAGTGAGCCATTAAAGAAAATGGATTTAATTAATAAAAAAAAAAGATGTTATGGTTACCAAAAAAAAAAAAAAAGAAAAAATATGTAACTCAATTTTTCCTGTTTACCTTCAATGTTTTGAATAAAATTCTCCAATTGAATTTTATATTACTGAATCGTAGTAGGCTTTTATTTTAATGTATCTAATTTCAAAAGAATTTGCCATCAATAGCATTAAAAATAACATTTATCAATTAGATAAGGAAAATAAACTGCAAGCCTTAATTATTGTAATTTTTCTGCAATCCTTAAGCAACTCTCAACAAAGCATGAATAAATTCAACTCTATTTTAATCAAGGGCTTCACTGAAAATAAAATGCATCCAAGAAAATAGTTTTACAGAAATTTATGAGATTTCACCCTTGATTACTTAAATGTCACTATCAGTGGTATTAATGTATCAAAAGCTATTAATCTTATAAACAAATTTTCTCCATAATTTTGTTCAAATGTGCTTTATTTATACACATATGTGTGTGTATATTTACACACTAAAGTGTATTTTGCCTCAAACCAATTGCATTTGTTAATGAATGGACAATAAAATGGTGACTGAAGAAAATATGCTGTTGCTCTAGGAAAACAAACTGTTACGTGACAGATTACATGATACTACCTACTTGGTGTAAATTTTGGGTGGAATTGAAGAACATAGATTAATTGTAGTAGCATGCACACAGAGACGGACTGATCAAATCACTACAACTTATTGTAACACTACCATGACAATTCAAACTGATTGCAGACAACAGAAAAGACAAAACAATAAAAAGAGAAAGATACTAACATGCAAACAGTCAGGTTAACATTTTGTAATAGCCAGAAGCATTTCCAATACTCAATCTCCAAGCAAACATACACAAATATAGTTATGTCCATATGAAATATTGGTTTGTTTGTAGTATTTTTTCCTCTTCTTCCATTTGAAAATAGGAAGTACCTAGGTATTTTCTTTGTAGCTTATACTAGCAGACCAAAAAATTTTCCAACTGAAACAAGCAGGAATAGTTATACAAAAATGACCTATATCTAAACTATATTGGTGAAATGATTTACTTCAATATGTTCATTAAAAAACAAAAAAAAACCCTTAAGAACCTGAAATAAAACATCACCAAAACACGCAGAAAAAAAAAATCTGACATGTGGTAGGTTACTAATAAAACTGATAGAGCTAAACATCAGCTAAATCTTTGTGATAACTGTTTAAAAGTAAAAAAAATAGCTATGTATTAATACTGCTGTTAACATTTTTCTCATATAAATAGGAACAAATATTTAACAGAAATCCTTTTCAGAAAGATGGATAAAAAAAAAAAATCAAATATGCAAATTAACAGCAAAACTAACTGAAATATATAAACATAGCAAGATATATTTAGCATGCAGTATTGGTTAGGAAATAGCTGGTGTTTCAGTAACCACGCCTTCCCCTGATCAACTAATTTTTATATCAATTTGCAAAGATCAAACATCAACAAAAAAAATTAAATAAAAACAAATGAATCACTTGACTTTTGAAAATGATTGTGGATATCGTTAAATAAAATATTTTCACTGTATACTTTATATTCACCTTATTACAGTTAACTTAGTTATAACATGATTAAACTAAATAAAAGCAAAATTCAGTAAACTGTGCACACCACTAACAAAATCAGTGCAAATTCTTGATATTATTTCCACCATCCTTTTTAACCTAAACTAAAGCAATTCCTTACATGGTCATTTGTGTTGTTAGAAAAAGCAGCCAAATTTCTCTCAAACCATACCTTAAGAATTCTTAAAAGGAAAATATTAGCAATGTAATTCTTATGTATGGTCTGACATAGAAGATGAGATGGTCAAGACTAAAATACCTTTAATCAGAAGTACTCAATTTATGAACTGAGCCAGAGTTAAACAACTACCTAGTCTAAAAGGAACAAAAAACTGTATTTTAGTTTGTTCTTTCTTCCATTTGTAAAAAAGATAACAGCATTTCAGAAGCAGTATCAAACTAGCAGACTCAGAGTTACACATTCAAACCCTACTTTCAAACATCCACTATAATAAAAGTCTATGAAAGAGATTTCCTCAACAACAGGAATTGTCACAACCATTGCGAAATATATATAACTGGAATATGAGCCACCAACACCTACCTGTCTACCCAAGAAGCTGATCTGGGCTCAGTAGTGTAGTACAATTCTAAAAATTAAATTTAAGCTAAACAAAACTTAAAATATCATCATCTTCAAGACACAGTTAAATAGAGAAATTTTGCAAGTGGGTCTGTTTTTACATCCTTTGTTGTTACAAAAACCACACAACACAATAAAGAGCTGAAGAGAAAGCCCCCAAGTGGTTGCTTGAGCTGCTAGAAATTGCAGCAAAACATCCTTCAAATCAAAGTTTATTATCTAAACAAACAAAAAAAGAAAAAGAAAAAATAGACATATTGGATAACATAATAGATGTAATATATCTGAAAACAAGATGGGATAGTTATGATTGAAGGACATTTGATCACAGACCATGGTTGGCATAAAAAGAAACAACATGAAGAGTTAGAGGGGTATCAACTGAATTACACAATCAATGATAGGACATAATTGCTATATTGAGAATATTAAGCTGTTTCATTATAAATTAACAAAATACCACTAAATACACATCTTATAACTTGTTTGTGTGTGTGTGAATATATATTCACACACACGCGTGCATGTGTATTTGTGTGTACCCTTGCCTTGACATTATGTGATGGTTGTAAATGAATACTACCCATTATACAAGTAATGTTTGTTTTCAGTTTTCCATGAAAAACGTCTGGCCATGATGAAATATTACCTTGCTTAGAAACAGGTGAGGTGAGTGACAGAAAGGGCATCTGACTACAGAAAAACTACCTCAACAAATTCCATCTGACCCATGCAAGCATGGAAAAGTGGACATTAAATGATGATGATGATGCTGTTGGCCAACAGTGAGTTGTTGGAGTGTTTAACAGACTGCTTTTCAGTATTTGTTCTAGCTCCCTGTATATTGAGTTTAAATCCTGCTATGGTAAACTATGCCTTTCTTTCCAGGACCTATAAAGTACCAGTACTATACCGAAGTTGATTCATCTCAATCTTTCTACCTGGAAGAATTTGGCTATGAACAGACCCAGAAAGAGATGATCACCACTAAGTTTAAAATTGCTCAAGAAACATTGTCATGATGGTACTCTTACTACTCTATTAGAGGTTGAGGAACCAAAGCTAAGCAAGTTGTAAAAATATATGTTGACAGGTTCACTAAGCCACTCTTACTCATAGTATCATAAGCACAGACGAGGAACTCCATAACCAGATGTACAGGGTCGCTAAAAATGGCTTCTGAGAGAGAATATTTGGTACCTTCCATTGGCTAGTCCAGGTTACATGAATAGCTTGAAAAGATAGCAACAACATAATTTTGTTTATTTTCACAAGGTAGAGGAGGAGACAGTCAGGTGATGTTACATGGTTGGCAGCAAGTAGGATTTGACAATGTAGTGACATCAAATAGTGATGGGATGAATTAAAGCTGTTCCACATGGCAATGTAACTGGTCCGGTGGTGTCAGATTACTTATCAGTAAGCAGCTGGGTTCTGGAAGGCCATGTTAATGGTATGCAGAAAATAAATAATCTCACTATAGACAAGCAGAGATTGCTTACTCCGCAATTATGCATGGGCATGATAGACTTAACATGTTATTTCTAGGCTTTCAACAACCAAGGGTTCAAAGTTAATTAATGATGGAGGCCCTTTATAATTAACAAGATGTATCTTTGATGACAACAAAACAATAGATCAGTTTTCCGGTTGATAGATACTGCAGACGTTGCAATATATGATTTTTTTTTTTTTTTTTTTTTTACAGAGGCAGAGTTCACAACAATGTCCTCTAAGTAATTATGGAAGGATGCAATGTTCGAGAAGTTGTTCCTTAATCCAGGGTCTCCAGATAAGACAGAAATTTCCTTGTCCCTACACCTGACAGAGTACATTTGTTGTGTAAATCTTCCCTTGAAATCAAACTTACATGGTCACAAAGCATCTTGTGATGCCATCAGATGCTGTGAGTAAATCTGGAAATAATAGTCTTTCACATATAGCAAGCATCCCCTGGCAGTCAGTCTTTGTAGGTACATGTAATTTTTGTTATAGTGTACAATATTATCTGAGCATGAGTAAGCTCACTTTAATATTACAAACATTAAGAGTTTATGACAAATATGGATGTTTGAGAAATGCTGTTGAAATAGAGACAGGAAGCTTCTAGCTATATTAGCAGATACATCTAATGTTGAATGGAACATTGACATGACACATGTATATCATGACTCATACACTGTTCACTTCACTGACTTTTGTACATAATTCTATGTACTATACATGCACCCTTGATGAGTTGTAGGGTACCTGAACACTGTACACAATAATTTCATTATTATGTACACACACACACACATAAACATTTACATACACACACTGGAGCTTAAAAGGGCTGCACAGGCTGGTTCTCATTTTCAGTTGAGTAAACTGGAACAACATAAATTGTCTTGCTCAGGAAACAAATGAACCAACCAAAAACAGACTCAAATCAATGACCTTATGATGATGAGCTCAATATGCTAATCACCAGGCTATGCACCATGTGTGTGTGTATGCATGGTAGCAAAACATAAGCTTTGAATGCAGAGAATTTATGATGATTAGAATGAAATATGAAGTGGACATGCTCCATTGTATACATACTATTAGTGTACATGAACAAGAGAGTACAAAAGAGCCAAGAGAAAATCAGAACATAAGAGGAAATCGACGTAAAAGAGAAAAGACAGAAATGGTAGGAGCATGTTATATATATATATGAAAGAGAACAACTGCATAAAAAAGTGTCACATGTTCAAAGGAACAGAACTTCAGAAGAGAGAGACAAAGGAAGACATGGGACAATGTGGGAAAGAATGATTGAAGTTGTTGCTTCTCAATAAGATAAAGGATTGCAATGTCTGGTAACTCAATGTAGGAAATAACTTGATTACTTGTACAAGTTTGTTTTGCACATATAGGTACAGTAAAAGAGGCTAGTTAAGAAGCTTGCTTCACAATCACAAGCTCCTGGGTGCAATCTCGTTGCATATCTTAGACAAGAGCAATTTTATATAGCCATTGGTCAAACTGGACAAAAGGAAATTGTGTTGACACCAGTGAATGGATTGTACTTGTATTGAAAGGTCCTGCTTTGCTATATTGTGTCATGTTGATTCCATCCAAGAACTACACACTATTTGAAAGAGCTTGGAAGCTCTGAAAGAAATTGACAGATTCATTAAGGCATATACTGCTCTGTGTGTGTAGATAGATAGACAGATGAATATAGATACATATACACACATTTATATATACATATTTACAAATACAAGTCAACAGTGACTTGAAGTTTGTTGGCCAACAAACATAAAAATTCTGAATTCCCTGAGAACTTTCCTTGTAAATCACCACTTAGATGTACTGAGTGATCCTGCCAACATTGTCCAGTTGCTTTTATGTATAACTATGCATAAAAGGAAACATTATCTCTCCAAATTTACCTTGCCTGATCAGTACAAGCCTCACCACCACTACCACTCACACACACACACTGTTCACATTATAAAGTGGTTTGTTGAATGAGCAGTGGTAGTGTAGGGTTATGAGGTCTCTCTAGTTCAGCCTCATCAAGGACTATTAAACTCTCCTGTGTAGGTGCCATGAGAAAGTGCACCCTGGAAAGTGGTTGGCATTAAACAGGGCATCCAGCCATAGAAACCAAGCAAAATGACACATATCAGTAGCAACAGCTCCTAATGGGAAGGGACTCAGACCGTGATGACCTGTCCAACCTATGCCAGCAGGGAGGCAGACATAAAAATGATGATGGTCTGAACTGCACACATGTTGAAAATGTTTTATTAGAATTAAATTATTTGCAGCAATAAATATGCAGTTCTTTGTTCTATTTAATCAAGTTTGTATATATTTCTCATTTCATTTCAGACACATCTTTGAAGATGCAATGTTTTCAGGCCTGTATGGTTTGAGAAATTTTTGAGACTATCTTGTTCATTATAGAACAGAAGGTTATAAAAATCTCTTTAGCATATTGCACTCATTTGATGACTCTTTTGTTCAACTTCCAATTCTTCCTTTTCTTTGGTTGTATGTTTTAACTGAAGTTTGCTTTACACCTTCTTCCCTTCCCCATCCCAAATATATTGTTTCCATTGTAAATCATTTACAGGATATGAAAATACAACAAAGCTGTCATATTTCCCACAACTTGTTTCCCTATTTCTTTTTGTCTGGCTATCTATGGCTAACTTTCTTTGCTTCCAATATTATACATTCGTTCATAAACATCTTTTGATCTACCTTCTCTTCCATTCACTTCTTTTCTCTCAGTTCAACCACTGTGCTTGTATTACCTTTAATTTGTGATTTATACTTCTATCAACCATTATATTTACTTAATCTGCTTGTGTATTTAAATAACAAAATATTCAATTTTGTAGGCTTCAATGTCACCAAAAGTTTATAACTGTTTAAGCCAGCAAGTCTTTTTAAGAAAAATAAGGATGTGTTTTGAATAAACAGCAATTAGTTTATTTCATGTTAAGTATGATGATAAACATATTCCTATACATACACATTATTGTCTGAGAAGAGGAGTAAGTATATGAGAGAGAGATAAAGTGAACGATTAATGAAAATCTGAAGAAAAAGAAAGAGTTTAATGTCACAAACAGACATGTTTTAAGTTTCTGTACCTCCCACCAAACACTCCTCAACTGCCTGTCTTCTCTCAACTCCTACATTACAACACTTAGTGTTTCTCCATATCTTTTCTTGACTTATCTCTGTTCTGCATATGAACCAGTTTGTAAAATCTAGTAAAGATTTGTTGAAATATGATGTTACTTCAAAACCAACTGAAACTGAATGACCTGAGACTATAGTAGAAGATACTTGTCCCAGGTACTGCACATATATACATACACATATTTATGTACGTGTGTGTATATATATATATATATATATATATATATATATATATATCAACATCATTTCACATTCACAGCTCATGCTGGCATGAGAACACACGCACATACATACGGTAACTCAGAACAAGACAAAAAAAAAAAAAAAATCACCAGACCAAAAACAGCCCCTGAAAAAAGTAAACACTTCCAACTAGATACATGAAAGAAATAAGATTTAATTAAATTACCATCAGCCCTAATGTGACCTTAGAAACAACTGCATATCAGAATGAGGTGGCCTTCACCTATGCTACCCACAACAAGCCCCAAGTGTTTGACTGTGGGCCTTCCAGCCAGTAACACCTCAATGATGTTCCAAACACATCAGTTCAGGAGATTCAAACCAGAAAAGCTAGGAGACCATTTGGCCTGGAGTGGGGAAGGAAAAAATGTATGATCATATGACTCCCCTGAGTTTTCCTGGACATGAACAGGCCTCTACTTGCCATGTAGAACTTGTACCCGATGTCCTCATGTGAAATGCACTGGAGAGAAGACTCTACCATTTCAAGTAGCAGTGAAATAGTCCTAAAAGACCAGGTAGTGTTGTTGTTCATGGCTGGAACCATCCTGATAATGTCTGATAACTGAGAATATATTTTCCTAAGACCACAGATAACATGTCCCCACCAAAGGCCACCAGTTCCTTCCTGACTATAAACATGAAGGCCACATTGAATAAGCTGAACATTTCTGAGTTGCAGTGGTTGGCAGCTAGAAACATGAGCACAGTGTGCCATTTCATTTCCAGTGTAAGATTGTAATCTGTTACGTTGGTGCCGATGATAAGCCTGTAAGAGAAATGAGGAGTTAAAATTTGGTACAAGCCATATAACATTACAAGGTTTCCTTCCATTTATGGCCAGCAAAAGTTTTTTACAAGCACTTAGTACATTCTTTGCATGTGTGTGTGTGTGTGTGCACGCGCGCGTATATTACATACCATAAATAATGCTGAATATTCATATTTAGTACCTCGCACCCACAATGTATATTGGTTCAACATAAAAAGTACAATTACTGTATAAAAGACATCTCATATGAGATAATGGAGTTGAAAACTAATGGAGAACTATATAAGCAAAGAAATTACAAGTTTAACTAACGTGACAAACTGATGGAGAGCTGTAAGGCAAATATGAACAAGAATATATAATGTTGGAAATTTTCTAATACAACATAATGTTAGTGTAATAATTTAACCATATAAAAGAGTAAAGCTGGAACACAAGACCCACCCAAATGGCTATCGACCATTCCAACTCCAAATCCCTCACAATGAAAGGAAGCCTTCTAGTGCATCATGTATAAGATATTTGTTGTCTTTTCTTACAGGGTCATTGTGCTACAATGATATAACATGAGAAATCTATCTCTCTCACCATACCCACTTCTATATATTGAAATTTCCCATCAACTGTACCTCCAACCTTGTCTATCAATCATTACATTCACCTCTACCCCCATCTTTAACCATCTATTATTCTCCTTTCACACTTTTATGAAAATACCCACTCTCTCCCCC
>NC_068985.1:121717855-121721868 GCF_001194135.2 Octopus bimaculoides
CCCCCCGGTCCACTGCATTCTCTCGTACTCTGAAAATTTGCTCTGACACTCCATCACTATCATCTTTATCTTTTTCAATCTACTCTCACCCACTCCATGTGTGATAGACATGTATCTTCTCTATAGCAAGACACCTATCCTTGTCCCTCTATAATATTTTAGCTTTAAACACCTGGCATAAAGCCACCTCGCCTCCTCAAATACCCACACTTCCATGTCAGCAGTGGGAGCTTTTTACTTTTTCATTTTACACCTGTTTTTGTTTATCAAGTTACTTTGCAACCTCACTAGTGCCAGTGGTATGGAAAAAAAAAACACTCAGTACCCACTATAAAGTACTTGGTGTTAGGAAGGGCATCCAACCAACAAACTAAGCCAAAGCTGACACTGGAGCTTGGCATAGTTCTGCAGTTTGCCAGATCCTGTCAAACTGTTCAATCTATGCCAGCATAGAAAACAGGTCAAATGATGACGATGGTGATAATGTTAAACTTGTAAAAGAAAATATGTGGCAGAATAAACAGTTCCTTATTTAACAAAATTATCCAGGATAAAAGCAAATAACCATAAGAACATGTTTGAAGTGAAGTTACATTATCAAATCTTTCCAATTAGCCAACATCTCTAAAAAAAAAAAAAAAATAATAATAAATGCTGTTGAGCATTTAACTACAGCAAGATATACCAACTCACTTCTGAGAAATGAGAAAAACTCATTAAATTTGTTGCCCTGCATTCCAAAAATGCATCTTGCACAGGGGTATCTTATCGGTATTACATTTTTCTCTGTCCTTAAGTTCATTATCATATTTGCTTGTAAAATATATTCACAGAAGTAAAACATAGAAACAAATAACTTACAACTGTGGACAAAGTATAATTAACTATATCAGCAATGAATTGGATCTCCTCAATTGATAGTCCAAGGACATTTAAATGACAATTGTTTAGTCAGAAAAGCGCATTCAAAACAAGTAACATCTGTGCTTTAATAAGAAAACTTTACAATCTGACAATATAGACTATGTAGCCTTGTGACAGATGCAAGTGCATTAGCAAGGATTATCACATATGATGGATATTTTAAAAAGAGAGAGGACATGAAATAATACTTCAAGAATGTGAAATACAATATATGGTAATCACAGCTCTCATCATACAAACATACTGCTTACCTAAATTAATAAAGCAGTCTACCAAATACAATCACATGGCTTAGGTTGGTCTGGAGAACTATGGCAGAAGACAGAAGACACTTGCTCAAGGGGCCACATAGTGGGACTAACTTTGAAGCTGGTAAGTGAACTTCTTTACCACAAAGTTATACATACATACACACACGTGTAGGTGTGATGCATGTATTATGTGTTGGTTTACATCTACAATTAAATAAAGGCTGTCAGGTACAGGCAGTTCTGCCAACAAATCATTTGCTCCCTTCATACTTTGAAGCCATATGGGGTAAGAAAACCCTTACTAGATAAACAGATACAGGTTAGCAACAAGAGCATCCTGCTGACAACTGCCTCAATAACATTCATCGAACCAATGCAAACATGGAAAAATGGACATAAAATGAACAAAGGAATACACACAGGTATATACATACATACACACACACAGACAAGTATATATTGGGTGACCCCATAAATAATGCGGTTTTTTAATACATCTTTTATTTTTCAAAATAAAGATAAACAAAGTTCTTTTTTGACTTAAAATATACTCCCCATTTTCTACAATGCTCTTCTATCTATTTGGTAGATTTGCAAGGCTCTTCTTACAAAATTCACTTGTCCGTGACGGAAAATACTCCTCCAGTACTGTTCTGACCTCGTCTACAAAATTCATATTTTTTCTGTCCAAATGAGTTTGAAGACTACAGAATAAATGATAATTAGATGAGGCAATGTCTGACGAATATGGTGGGTGGGGCATCGTTTCCCATTCAAGCTGCTGCAGCCTTTGGAATGTCATCCTCACTGTATGTGGCCAAGCATTATCTTGATGGAAGAACACCTTTCATCGTGAAACCAAAGATAGTGTAGTCAGCACTAGAAGGAAAAGGACTGAGTGGTTAAATGACCAAATCCAAGCTTCTTTTCTAGTTCTTGAACAGTTACGATAGGATTTTGCTCCACCAGGGTTTGCAGGACATCTTTGTTGAGCTCTACAGATCTTCCGGGATGAAACTCATCTTCTAGGCTGTAGTTTCTGACACTGAATTTCTGGAATCACTGCTGACACTGGCTTACGCTTGTTGTCCAATCCCCATATACTGCATTAACATTCCTCGCACTTTCCATTGCGTTGTTGCCTTTATTGAACTCATAAAACAAAATATGCCAAATATGCTCCTTTGTCACTTCCATTATAGCTTTGAAAGAATAACTGTTAAAATCAAACTGCACTCTTCAAAACTTGCACTAAGAATAAGAACAAGGTAAAATAACTACCTGCTTTTATAACAAGTTGATGCAGGTATTTTATCCTGTCCCCCTCCAACTTTTAGTTCATGCAATTGAAAAAAACCCACGTTATTTATAAGATGACCCAATACACACACAAACACCAGTGTTTACTCATGTACATAGAGTAAAGAACACACACACACACACAGAAAAGATATACATAATTCAAATCAAACAAAGACACATAAACCCCGCAAAAAATTACAAAATTTAGCAGGTAAACTTTTTTCCTGTAAACATTAGTTCTGATTTTATAACCTGCTCTATTTCCCCTTAAAAATTTAAACAGATAATTTGTGGATGTGTGTGTTTATATGACTTCCATAAGCTTTTTGCAATAAATACATGATTTACTAAATTATTGTAGACCTATTTCTAATTTCAAGACGGTCCCTTCTCAGTTCCTCTAAAACTTAATAATGAAACTCAATATCTAGATATTTTACATGAATCATAAGTTAACTTCCCCAAATCAGGTAAACAACTGGAATAAGGTTGTCAAAACTGCTAATAAAATTTAATTTCTCTTCCATCAAAGAGAAATATCTATTTCTTAAAATCATATTGGGTTGGCAACTAAGTTCCCACTGTTTCTTTTAAATTTTATAATTTATTGCATTTTTAAATTTTGGAATCTATCTTTTTCAAGAATTCTATTTTGAATCACTTTGGAATCTATTTTGTTTTCTTTCTAGTTAATTTTAGTTAATTTTTGTTTATTTTCAGACTGTTAAAATGGAATGTCAAGTTAAGAAAAACGAGCATTTTCTACACCTCCTTTTTGCTTTTAATCAAGGTTCTAAGGCTGCAAAAGCTGCTCACGACATTTGTGCTGTGTATGGAGAGGGTGCCATAGCTGAAAGAACCACTCGTGATTGGTATACCAAGTTCAAAAATGGAAATTTTGACCTCAAAGACGCACCTCGTTCTGACCATCCAGTTGAGTTTGATGAAGAGCAATTAAACCAACTTTTGCATGAATATTCTCATCAAACAACAAGGGAACTGGCAGAGAAAATGGAATGCTCCCACACTGCTATAGAGAAGCATTTTCACTCAATGGGAAAGGTTCAGAAGTATGGAGCATGGGTTCCGCATGCTTTGAGTGACAACAACAAAAATCAAAGAGCCACAATCTCCGCTGGTTTACTTGCTTGTCACTGCTCAATTCATGGACACAAACAATGATTTCTTCACCGAATCATTACTGGCGAAGAAAAATGGTGCCTGTACATCAATATGAAGCAGTGTAAGGTATGGCTTAGCCCTGGTAAACAAGCGACACCGTCCATGAAACAAGATCTTCATCTGCATAAAACGATGTTGTGCGTATGGTGGGACTGGGAAGGGATTATCCATTACGAATTGCTTGAATGGAACCAAACAGTCAACACGGAACTCCATGTTCAACAGATGGAACAACTCAACACGGCTATTCAAGAGAAAAGACCTAATCGGCAGCATGGAGTTCTTCTGCTGCACGATGACACCCGCCCTCATATCACCAATATGACCTAGGAAACCATTGAAACACATGGCTGG
>NC_068985.1:121722199-121728874 GCF_001194135.2 Octopus bimaculoides
TCTACAAACCAACAAAGCCTACAACATCAAGTTTGCACTTTTTGCAGTTATATGGAAGATGAAGGCTACAACTTTGACAAATGGTTGAAAAGTTGTATAATATTGAAATCAATTTGAATTTTAAAAGATTTGAGATAAATTTCCTTTGGCACTCTTTGTAAATGTTAGCAAAAGGAAACAATGGAAAATGACTTTCAGGAACGGCTATCAAATTGTCATTCATAAAGAAATTGTAATCAAATCACAAGACAGGAAAAAAAAAAAAAAAAAGAAGATTCTCATAGACATTACCACTCACTACATAGAGACTATCATTTACTATGAACATTTTCAAAGTTTATATTGAACACTTTTGGACTTTTTTTGAAGCAGTCACTTTCAACAGGCTGCATAACTGCCTACAAGCAATCTGACAATATCACTCACTTGTACACATTTTAGAAGAGTCTGATGATTTCCTGTCACTCTACCTTCAGATGCAGAATAAACACTACTGTAGAGTTATAGCAAAATACTCAACTACATATTCTTTATCATAATTTAGTAATTTTAAATTGTGTAGTAGTGTATATTATACTAAAGCTCTCTTATTTTATATTACAAAATAGTGAACAATTATTACTAGGTTACCTGATTTATCATATTTTCCATATTAACAGACACTGTCTTCCCTATTAGTCCATGATTCACACATTCAAATGACTAAGATATATAATTTTAGTTTCATCCATGTTTCCATGTCGGAGAGAAAGACAGTCACCTTTTTATTTCTTAAGTATATATATTTTTTTAATCATTAACTTAATACCTAGGTATTTTACATGTTTGTAGGTTAGCTCACAAAAACAGCAGGCAAAACAAGTAATTCAATTTCTGCTCTATTAATAAAGGATATACAACATACATGCACACACTATTCAGTTATTCAACTTGAGAATTAAATGTTCAACAAGGAAGAATTCCTGACAATATATTATCTATCTACCAAGTAAAAAAAACCCAAAAAAACTAAGCATGTCAATATTACCAGTGCTGTTTTAATTTTGTACTATTAATACACATTGATACATTTAATCAACCTAACTGGGTTTTAGTGGAGAAAATAATATTTGCTTCCTTGAAAGATAACTGTTTCAAAATCTAAGTGTTGAGTAAATCAAACTTTCTAATGGTGACATACACACATAAACAGCCACACATTAAAAAAAAAAAAGTTCGATGAGAATAATCTGAAAAACAAATGTTGTGATGGTGACGTTTATGAATACCTTTCCTCTGGTTACACCATAGGTGGCCCTGGCTCCAGCCCAAGTGAAACAGAACCCATCTGGCTCAGTCAAACTCTTTGCTCCATAGCTAGATAAAAATATACATATAACAATACAAATCCATGTGGCAAAATACATAACCTATATCTAAAAATATAGCAATACAATAAAATATATATTTGTACAAATCAAATTAAAGTTAAACTAAGCTTGATTCAAATTACTTTGTTACTATAAACATGTCAGCATACTTTGAGCAATTAAATGGTGTAGTGCTTAATGCATAGTGTCTTCTAGAGGATTTACTGACAGGCTAGATTTTGTTTAGGTAGATAACCTGCTAGAAGAACATTACTTGAATCATGGCTAACACAACTTGAAAATGAGATATATATTGACAGTTAAAATTTGCTATATCTCATGAATCCATTGTACTACATTAAGATTGACTTTTAAATTTGTTTAAGCTATTATTAATATAATTACTACACAAGCAAACATAAAATATTACTTGTAGAATAGTAACATTAAGCTGAAATAGAATTTAGTAAAATTACTTAAAATGTACATTGATCAAAGCTACAACCTTGCTACAATACCAAGGACATAGCGTAAGTCTTGGAATATTTAAAACTGTTAGAAATTTTTTTTAAATAATTGTAAGATAAACTGACAAGGTTTGTTATTCAAAAGAATGTAAATACAACAAATTGAACACAAAGGTTTCATTACTGTATTATTAACAATTACAGGGGATAGAAAGTTTCAAAGAGGAAAACATACTAATAACTATTCAAAGTATAAAATTAGGTAGAATTGTAATTTTAGAATATAAATATCATTTATTATATCACAAGACATTTTTGTATGTTTATTATCAACTTGAATCACAGATAAATATGTCTTATTCATTCATTACACTGTAGCAAACCACTTGAAACTAAAGCTTTCGAGTATCATTCATTAACTACTCCATTAATTATTAATCTTACTGAATAGATGTTTGAGTAGAAAAGCAAACGTTTTCAAAGAATAACATTAATAACAACTATGTGAAAACTTAGTTCATTTAACACAATATATTTAACCCTTTTGACACCAACCTGTGTGAGACCAAATGTTCTACAATACAAATTTCCTATTTCAAAGTGGTCTTGGTTAAAACCTGCCATTAAAATTTCATGCTAATTTATGTTCCAAATTAATTATTAATGACAAAGTTATTCAACTAAATTCTTCATTTTCCTCAAAATTAATTAAAATGGAGGTATTGTATTTCAACAGAAATATGATAATAGGAATAATGATATTAAGAGGACAAATATGAAAGAATCAGCTGAAAACTTTTAACGTAAAATGATAAACATTATATCATCAATGACAAAAAGTAAAAGCAACAAGCCCACTGACAAAAGTCGATAACGCAGTGGTCAGGCAAGTGAAAAGCACACAGTTAAGTACCATCAGAGGACTTGTTCTCCATCTCAAATCAGTACTTATAATGTATAATATCATACAGAATTTTGTCAGTGAACAGGCCGCGGTCTCAAAGCGACGAAAATATTTTGGCAAATTAAATTTAAATGTTGAAGTGATCTAATGGCTTTTGTGTGTTTCCTAAATGGCTTATAAACACCTTCCATGCTGCAATTGTTTTTGTTCCAACACACGATCTCAGATCAGGTCACTTGCTATGCAAGTACATCTCCGTGTATATGTGTATGTATGTGTATATATATATATATATATATAAATTTTCAGTAAATTTTGTAAGGCCTAAAGACAGAGTCATTATTTGAATTTATTTTTGTTTCGGTGTGAGTGCACTTCTAGATTCAAATACCCTTGTAAAATTCAATTATGAATTTATAGTTAAAACCATTTACCAGATTCATATTGACATTTTACTCAGTTATATATTTGCAAATGAAGACCCAATCTTTGAATGGATATATTTTCCTTCTGGTATTTCATGAAATACCAGAAACAGTTTATGGATTCAAGTTGATTTTTTTTTTTTTTTTTTAACAGTGGAAAATATAGTCCTTTAATTTAATACAATTTATTACAAAAAAGTCACTGTTCAGTTATGTAGGTCTGTGATTACTGAAGAATTAGAGAAATTGTAGCAAATAACTTTTTCAAAGTATATTAGTAATTCCTAATAAGTTAGCTGGCACCTTTTGTGAGGATGACATTTGATATGAAGGTTGAAGGAATGTGTGTATAAACATTCATACATATATCTATACACACACATACAAGTGTGTTTAGCTATATATACATATACTCACATTTATACATATGTACATGTGTATATATACACAAGCAATGTCAAACTTTTCCATGTAAAAATGAATACGTATACTCTACTAAAAAGTAGTGAGTAATCCTTCAGTTTAATATTAAATTGTTCTTATATATAACTTCACTTAAAAACAAAATGTATATATAGGTATACATATGAATGTGTATGTATAAATGTATATGATAGCCCTATAGTGAAGGAAGAATGGAAGTGCACAGTTACAAATGTGCTCAAACACAGCAGGAATCTTGTCCTAACATCCATTGCTGTTGTGTCTTCCTATGACAGGGATGTATATAAACATACATACATATATATATATATATATAAAAACATGTACGTGCCCATGCACCTATGTGTGTTAGATATATAGATATATATATATATATATATATATATATATACACACACACACACACACATTATGAAAAGAAAATCTAGAAGCAGAAACAACCAATAAGTATTAATATTTTTTTACATCCAAAGTTCAAATTCCAGTGTGACCTACTCTGCCTTTCATCCCGCCAAGGTCAACAAAACAGGTACTGGGGGTCAATGTAATCAATTATACCTTAGAAAATAGTGACTAAAAATAATCACTGTTCAATAAATGAAACCAGTAAAAGAATATTCGAATATAATTTTTAATATAACCCAATATTTTTAATATACTTGAAAATTCTTTTATTATCTGTTACTCTAAGATATCTATGTGAAAGAGAATAGTTAATCTAACTTGGAGAATTGTAATATAACTTGATAAGTCATGTAGTAAACAGAAACTGAAGAACAATAGGAAGCTAAAGTCCTTACCAATCAGCGTCAATAACTAAATTTAAATCGGAATTGTAAAAATCCAGAGCAGTGACTGCTTCATCAATTCTGGGTTCATCTGGTCCTACCTCAGCTTTGGCTGAAGGCTCCTGTTGTGGCCATTTTGAAGGTCCTCTTGTTGGAATGCTGTGATAGGAAAAAGCCAGTTCTTGCCTTTCAAAATTAAATCAATTTTTAAAAAAAGCAAAAGCAAAAAAATTGTTTGGTTCAATAAATAAAATAACTGTTCTTGTCCATAGGGTTAAAGCAAATTAAACTTGAATGTTAAGTCTTATCACATGAACAGTAACAAGACAAAAAAATAATACTCTTCAAAACTTTTTCACTGGTTAGTTTTCTTTAAAAGTTGGGACAAAATCATTTCAAACTTTAAAATAAGCAATATTGTTGAAACATGACATTATATATGTAACTTCTTCTAATCCATAATTTTTTTTTTGTCATTAAGTTCTAAAATTGATTTCATTATTAAAGTTGGAAATATTTCAAAAATTGTTTTTGTTTGGGATTGCTTAATACACACACACACACACATAATAATAATAATAATGCAAACATTAGTAATCTTGTTAAGCTCCTCACAGTCACCAAAGTGAGTTTCCCCAAGTCATCCTTAAAGTGAATAACTTCAATTTTTGAATATATGCATGCTCATATCCTGATAAATAGATTATGTATTTAAGACATAAGGCTGTACAGAGATGACGGATTAACAACCTGCTACATAAAGAGAAAAAAAAGACAGGTTAGAATAGAAATAATAAGTACTTAATTTTAAAATTATAGCTAAAATCATTATGCAATCAACTTCCTTTACACTGCATTATGTATTATAAAAAGACAAATGTGAAATTTATATATGACAAAAATCTTTATCATCAACAAATAAATTTTTAAGAACATTAAAAGGATTTCCAATATTTCCTGACACAAAGATATTTAGTCAGATCACACACAAACTCAGTGAAAAACAAGACTATGCCTAAACAAGAGCAGCCAGAGAGTGAGAGAGAGTATCACTAAGCTATCGTCTATAAACACAAGCTATTTAATAAAAAATAATATTAAAGTTGGCTATAGTTGGATGATCATTACAAATATATTATTCACTAACATATAAAGAGACACCATTAACTCATCATTTGAATGCAAATGCCTGATAAATAGTGACCACCTTAAAAAAGCATTACTGAACCAAGTTCTTGATGTCAGATTGAAAAAAAAAAGATAAGTTGGGCTCATGGAGAATTCATTCAAAAGTTGACATACAGAACACATCCATTCCTTATCAGTAAGTAAACCAATAACTAAATGTCATTTTCTGCTTCAATGAATCTCTGTTGAAGAAAAAATACAATACATGCATGCAGCTTTTCTACATGTTCCATACAAAAAGTCTCTCAAAATGGGGGCATTTTTAAAGAGCTCACTTCAGTTACAGGTCAGTTAATTTAGCTTTAACAGATAGAATGAACACTGCTGGCAGTTTATTTGAGTCAAACCACTTCCACTGACAAATGGAAGTGGATATATAACAAGATGAGATATTAAAGCTGAACTGCTTTTGATAAGAGGCTGGTTCATTCAAAGCTGATCTGGCAGTTATAAAATAGCAAATGGGTTCAGAGTTAGACTGTCTGACAGGCATCAAGAACTCTGAAGTTTAACATCAGAAACCAAGCCACTCACATTAAGAACTTTAGAGAAAACTCAAAATAAATGAATGAATAGAACTCCGCTTCACATATACAGTACCCTTGCTCACTTTCTCTGTCAAACACATTCACAAGACCAATACAGCAGTAGAAATACTACAGTATACACACTCCCATATCTCAGTTCTAGTTTCTTTTCACTCATGTTGCCATTGGCCTTGAGGAAAGCATGACTGTTGTCACTCGCATTACATTGAAAATCATTAGTGTTTATAATCTACTGATGGATATTTTGAATCCTGAAAGACCAAGCAACTTATTTTGTGAAAAAAGAAAAATATTCTATACAAATATTTGTAAAATGCAGCCCACAGCCCTACTATAACATGACTATTGGTATTCCTACAATGTCATTGAAAAAAGAAAAGAAAAAAATTCACACCAAATAGGTTTAAGAAAACCCAGAAAGACCTAAGAAAAATAGCAAGATAAAAGCAGATTTATTAAATTTAAGAAATAATAATAATAATAATAATATAAATGTTAAACCAAAGAGACTAAAAATTTGCATTAATTGTATTAAAAAAAAACATCTCGTGATTTTATAGCT
>NC_068985.1:121728884-121729583 GCF_001194135.2 Octopus bimaculoides
TGTGTGTGTGTGTGTGTGTGTGTGTGTGTGTGTGTGTGTGTAACAGTAATTTCTGTGGTTTTAAAAGAGTTAATATTTCTTGTATCTTACTAAGCAAACAATATTTTAAACATGTATTTATTTTTTTAATTACCAAAGATTTATGTATATAGATAAATTTCCAAATAAAAAAAAAACAATTATACAGTATAGAACATTTTCGTATATACAAGTACACAACTATAAATTTTCTAATTGTTGGTAGTTTAATTTTTTCCTAAAAGGCTCTTGAAAATGATGTGCATCAATCTATTTATATATACCGTGACAAAGTTCACTTTGAACTAATAAAATTATCCCATCTGAGATAAGTGTGTATGTGTATGCATATATATATATACACACACACACACATGTTAAAAGCATGCTAATCTATTTTAAGGCAAATTTGGGCAGTCATTGACAAATGGAATTCAATTAGATTTAACTGCAAAATTTTATGACATCAGTGATAAAAGCTGAAACTGAAAATAACAAAACTGATGATTTTCCATGTAAGAATAGAGTAAATTTATAGTAAATAGCATCACAGAAACAACTGTAGAGGCATCAAGGAAAATATTGGTACGGAAATAAGGCTGAAAAGAAATTGAACAAATACAGAACAAATATGTCGCTAAAACATAGCTAAAATTGTCAATGTTTTAGTCAGGTGGTTCT
>NC_068985.1:121729623-121732757 GCF_001194135.2 Octopus bimaculoides
TGAAAATAGTGGGGTTGTTGGTTTCATTTACTTTCTTTTATTCCAGATGAGATTTTCACATCTGAAAATCATCAATGGAATAAATTTTCTGAAAACAAATCAATACATTTCTTTTTCCTAACACAGATCAATTCCATCATTTTCTTTTTTAATTCTGATAAAGTTATATATGAACAGAAATAAATGCAGAAATATTTCCAAACACAATCCAATCACCTTAATTACAGAGCTATGTTGTTGAGTGCTAGATATTTCTTCTCACTAACTACCTTGTTACTTTTTGCTCATAAAACATGCCAATGCAGATTACAGTCATCTCTGATCCTAGAGACTGTTTTTGAAGTGCTTTACTTTCATGCAACAGTCAAGTATAATGCCACCAATTAAAATTCCCATATAAAACAGTTGTATCATTTCTAGTTAAAACCCACAAAGTAATAATTCTACTGCATTATGATATTAAAATCTAATATTCTTCATACAAAACTCACTAAATTAATTTTAATTATTTTTACACAAAGGGATACTATTTCCATGTAGAAGTCACTTCATTTAAATGCTTAGTTTCTATAGCAAGATTTGGCATTAGAAATAAATCAATATATAAGTAGTTTTGAAACAAAAATAAGCAAACACACAGACACATACTTCCAGCAAAAGTATTTATTGAGTACTCATGTTTTTGTACTAAGACACCATTTATATAGTGATTCAAGGACCACAAATTGTCTACACACACTCACATTCATTCACGAAATTATTTTTTAAGACTCAAAAGAAGTTTTCAGCTTAAAGAAAATTTGTACAATATATAAAGTGAAGAATGGTTTAGTTTACTTCTACTCCAACAGCACTATCAATAAATTATTCTGAAATATACATATTAAATAGATTGTATTTGATAAGCAAATAGATTATATACAAATACATAGATTATAGTGACCAAAAAGAAATTCAATCAATTAGCCATTTTCAGGTATATAGCAGTCTATTTGTTAACATCCAGTCACAAATTTGACTGATTTAAAAGTGAAAGCTAGTAATAATACAAAACAAAACAAAATTATTTCTAAACTGAATTCTTGAAATCACGGGACAATTAAAGACTAAAGATGAGTTTTAATATAAATTTCATATTAAACTGTTCCTAACAAATATTCACTTTATGTTGAATGAAAAATAAATTACACTTTTTAATATATATAAACCTTAACTTGTGTATTGATACAGTTAATACTTCCCACTTCTAATAGAGATTGGCTTAAATGAGGGGGCTCTTTTACAAGACCTAACTACAGGCTAAAGGCCCAAAATGAAATTAACAGAATCTATTGTCAAGAGGCAAGGATAGGTGATTACAAAGAAACACAAGGTACAGAACAATTGTAGGTCTGTAAACACAAACATATGTATATACAAATGTGCATGTGGATGCTTTCATGTACATGTGTGTATGCATTTTTCTGTGCATGTGTTGAGCTTATGTCCTTTCCACTTGCTTGTATTTTCAACCGTCTTTCATGCCTGTCTACATTTTCTTTTAATTTTTTTCAATCTTCATTCTATTTTTTGCTTCTTTTTCTTCTTATCTACATTTTCTCTTCCACTCCACAAATGTATATTTTTCTCTCTCTGTATATACATGCAATTATGTGTGCATCACCTTAACATATGTATGTGTTTAATGTGTATCTGTGTCCATGTCTATTTACATGCCAACTATTTGTTGTCTTGGGAGGGTCACTGCACCAAAAAATAACACATGTACTGGTTCAACATCACTTCTTTATCATTAGTCAATTGGTTAAATATCTAACCAACTAACTGTTTCATGTGCTGGTTAAACAATAAATCAGCTGTTTGTCAAAGTCCTTTCTCTGTTATTCATGACCTCATCAATGACTCAAGTGGCTTGACAATGTTCTTCTAAGCCTATCACTTCCACAAGTACTACACACACAAACACATATCTACTGCTCAAAGATCTTTCAAAGTAAGATAACCCAGACAATGATTGCATCATCAGTATTTTTAAATATTTTCATGTATATAGACCTGGGATGAGGTGGTGAAGCATGACCTTCGAATGTTGGGCCTCACAGAGGCGATGACGAGTGACCAAGACCTTTGGAGATATGCTGTGCTTGAGAAGACCCGGCAAGCCAAGTGAGACCGTAACCGTGGCCTATGTCAGTGCATCATAACTGGCCCATTTAAGAGTACCCTTCAATCATTGGGCAATAAATTGTGCTTGCGAAGACCTGTTAAGTCAAGTGAAGTTATTGTTGTGGCTGATACCAGTACTGCCTGGCTGGCTCCCGTGCCAGTGGCACATAAAAGCACCATTCAAGCATGGTCAATGCCAGTACTGCCTGACTGGCCCTCATGCCGGTGGCATGTAAAAAGCACCCACTACACTCTCGGATTGGTTGGTGTTAGGAAGGGCATCCAGCTGTAGAAGCATTGCCAGATCAGATTGGAGCCTGGTACAGCCTTCTGGCATGTCAGTCCTCAGTCAAACCATCCAACTCATGCCAGCATGGAAAGCAAATGTTAGACGATGATGATGATGACATACTTGATGGTTAAATATAATGCACATAGAGATTTCCCAAAAAATAACTGAACTGCCCAAAGATCTATCAAAGTGAAATTGCCCTGTTAATTTCCTCCACTATGTTTTTAACATTTTTGAAAAATTTTCTGAAATCAACTTGATTTTGTTTTTGTTGATGAACACAAAATGATTAAGGTGCAACAACTAGTATTTATTATCTTTGTAATAATCTCTGCATTTGTGCATACATACATACAAACATAAAACACATTCACTCTTCCATGTCTGAATGGGTCGGACAGGATTTATTAAGACGGATATTTCTACAGCCCAATACACTTCCATATATATGAATTTGTTTAAGAATTGGAATTTCAAAGAACAAGGGAAACTTTGTACATTGTCTGCAAAGACCTCAGCAACTGAAACAAACAACTAATTCTAAGAATTACAGTCACAACTTATAGTTTCAAAATAATAAATACATTTACAATTGACCACTGCCAAGAGTTTTTTAGGATGTGTTCCATTGCAAAAGATTCTAATCCATCAAAAAAAAAAAAAAAAAAAAAAAAAA
>NC_068985.1:121732796-121742603 GCF_001194135.2 Octopus bimaculoides
AACAAAAAAAAAAAAGAAAAAAAACTGTGCTCAATGTCATTAGTCCTGAGGACAGCTACAGCAAATATTATGAAATAAGTCATAACATAGTTTGGGAAGTATAAAAAAGTGAAAATGGTAGGAAGTTATAAACAGATATATCACATATTTATGAATTAAAGACTAGTGAAGATAAGAAAAGATTTTATGAACAATCACAATAATTAACCTGGTCAGTTTGTGACCAAAGGAAAATAGAAAAGGTTTACATAAAAATGCTCAGCAATTACCACAAAATAACACAATCTTAATACAAGTATAGAAAACAGGCATGCAGTAGGCAAACTTGTTACCAATGTGTCGCCCAAACTGAAAAATTACATCTCTTTCTTTTTTAGAAACTGATGGTAGAATATACCAGAGTAAGAAGCTCAACATGTTAAATTAGGGATATATGGTTTATGAAAAAGAAAAGTTAAAATGATGAAAGAAAATCTTGTTTTCTTGAGTTGGCAGCAAATTTACATAATTTTACAGGAAAGTAACTCATTTTGCACCAGTTACCAGACCAAATTATTTCAATACTCTTTAATTTTCACTTTAGGGAGATCTACTCCAGACTATAGGAACCCAATGTCACCTAATCTTCTCAATAAGACTATAATTTGCTAAGTACCAACCACTTTTCTACATATCTAACATATCACAAGTGACTAATACAGGCATAAACACTCTTTCTGTCTTCTAAGTGACCACCAGTAGTTTTCATAGAACCAGATATAACTGTAGACTTGCTCATCAGGTCAAAGGTTTCTTGAGTGATTACTCTGTCATAGCATACATCAGTAAAACTTTCTCTGCTCTACACTATTAACTCTGTTATGCCTCCTATACTCTTCAGTCTAAACATTAATGACCTCTTGCTGTCACTCCTAACAACTGCAGCCTTAAACATTCACACCTTGATACTCAGCACACAGACATCATCCTCATATAATCAAAATACCTCACAAACCAATTTCTGCCAGACATGCAATGCTCATAAATGGAAATCTCAAAAAAAGAATTTCCAATGAGAGAAACATAACCTAGTTTCACCCAACAGCATCAAATGAACAATCTTGCAACACTACACAAACAACAAGCAGTTAAAGGTCTTGATCTTGATCCACATGTGAAGACTCAAAAATTGTCTAATGAATTTCATGGTGACCACAAATTTACAATATTGTTAAAACATCCCAAAGAATAGGCCTCTTTTTCAGGGCCAGAAAAATACTTCTCCCTTATCAAATCTTTGTCCTCTACTAAGTTCTCAAATGGAACACAGTAACTGCACATTACAGCCCTATGGAACTAGTTCCTTCCCACAGGTATCGATACCTACAAACTACAAATCCAAGTTGAACATCAATTGCATCAGCCTAACTGAGAGAAGCTACAAGCCGGAGATATTTCCAACACCATCTCTTTTGATTGTAGGAAAACAAAGAAGCTAAAATTGTGAACTACACATGCCTTTCATGCTCTTGCAAACTTACTCACTAGTCTCTCTCTTATATTCATACCATCATCATCTCTCTTTTCCTCTTTCCAACTGCAGAAGTCATGTATTCACTGCTTCAAGAAGACACCTGTTCCTGTCCCTCTATCATACTTTCACCTTCTTCAATACTATAGACCCGCTCAATTGAGGGGTCTTGTCTTGCAAGTTACTTGGTGACCTTATGCAAATACTTGTGCCACAAGGAAAAAACATCCAGTAAATTCTGTAAAGTGGTTGATGTTGGGAGCCAAACTAAAGCAGACATTGAGCTTGGTACAGGTCCTCTGGCTCATCAGTTCCTGTCAAACCGACGAACCAATGACAGCATAGAAAATGTGCAATAAACAATGATGATAATGATGATGATGAACACAAGTCTACAGACTATTAGACTACTTATGTCTACTCTTCAGGTACCTGAAGAGTGGACCAAAGGAGTCATTAGTAAACTACCAACAAAAGGGAGATTTGAGCAACTGCCAAAAGTGGAGGGGAATAACACTGTTGTCAACACCAGGTAAAGTACTGTGCTCGATGTTGCTGTTCCAGTTGAAGTTTGCACTAGATGAAAAGCAGAAAGAACAAGCCGGATTTCAACCCAGCAGATCGTGCCACAAGCAAATATGCACACTGTACAACACTATAGAACAATAATAATAAACTTCATTGATTTCAAAAAGACATTTGACAGTGTGCAAAGAGAAACCTTATACAAGGTTGCAAAAGTGTATGGAATACCAGAAAATTACATCAGTCTGATTAACAGTTTCTACAACTCAATCTACTGCATTAAAACAGATTATAGATATATTGGTTTTAAGATCATCACTGGAATAAGACAAGGTTGTCTCCTACCACCAATGTTGCTTTTGATGTTCATTGATTTTGTTATGTGAAGGTCAATGGTGGGACTGGCTGTAAGCATACCATGGTTGGCGAGGGCCCAGCTAACAGACTTGGATCTTGCCAATGACATAGCCCTGTTGGCCAAGAATCACCCAACATTACAAGAAATGACAACAAAAATGGAAAGGGAAGTGGCGAAGACTGGGTTGAGAATCAGTGGTCAAACAACGGAAGTAATTCTAGTTGGGAAACAAGTAGAAAGTGTACTTGTGAAAGTGGACAAGAATCAGTTGAAGAAGTTACAAGCTTCACATATCTGAGAAGCATAGTGACATGCAATGGCGATGCAGAACTGGAAAGTCAGTGACAGTATTTAGAAGACTGACAACACTTCAGTGTAGCAATAACGTAAGCATAGAGCTGAAGATTCACCTGAACAATACTGTCAATAACGATCAATGCAGCTGAAACCAGGAAGACGACAGCAAAAACTGACTGCCAACTAGACGTACTTCATCAGCGGTGCCACAGAAAGATCCTAAGAATCACTTATTGAGGCAGAGTGACAAATGAAGCCATTCTCCAAGCAGCATGAGTAAGGCCCCTGTATGCAATCGTAACCAAATGACAAATGAAAATGGTTAGACACATACTAAGACTGCCAGAGGAGAGGCTTGCGAAAACAGCCATGTGCTGAATGCCACTGGAAGGTAAGAGAAAAAGAGGCTGGCCAAGGAATACAAGGTGTAGTACCTTCAAAGACGACCTATACAGACTGAACATAACTTGGGAAGAAGCATGATAGTTAACCATAGACAGAGATAATTGGCAATCACTAACTGTCCCAATGTGCTGCTCAAAGGCGCCAACAGACCTAAGAAGATAAACTACTAGTGAGTTACAACTTATTAAATTAGCAATATAATTGGTATGCAAACATAATGTACATAGCTTAAATATCTACATAAATTAAGCAACATTTATTTTTAAAATATATTTCTAAATAACTAAAAAAATTTCTCTACTCTTTCAAATGAACAATTTAAATTGTCCAAAAATCTAACCTAAACTTTTGAAAGTCACTGGCATTCGCTGAAAATAAACTGTCAAACACTAGCAAATTCAGTAATTATTTACTGCTATTTCAAAGCATGCTTATGATGTAGGAATGGTCCAAAAATTAAACTCCCTTATATATTTACAGGAAAAGTTATACTGTCTTCAAATTTAAAGTTATATTATCCTCAAAGTTATAAGCCTCAATGCAGCACTAAATGCAGTTAAAAGAATGAATGAATTCATCCTAGTCAAACAGAAAAATTTTCCAAGCTGCATAAAACATATCTTTTAGTAGGTTAAAATTTTTTTTTTAGTAAAGTAAATTTCAGAAAAGATAAATAATACAAAACACTCTACCAATAACAAATAGATGTTATAACCCACCCTGATATTTTTCTTTATATTTTTTCCCCTATATACAATTCCATTAAAGCATCCCCCACTCTGCTGAAAAACATTAAAAATAGTTATCTTAATATCTGATGTCTAGGAGTGTTCATATCACAATTGGAATTATATTTTAATAACTAAAATCTACAATGTTTTTATATGGAAATAGGAACCCCAAAACCTGCAATGAGACAAAGATGTAGAAAAAGGGTATCAAAACTGAATTAGTTAATTATGTGCATGAGCAGTTATTTTAACATATCATTAACCTATGTCACCATGTTAACAGCCTTCTTTAAAATGGGTTGAGAATCAGTAGTTAATTAAAAATTTAAACTTCATAATTAGTAAAACCATGTACCCTTATCAAAACTGATATCTCATTAATATTAGTATTTCAATACAAGCCAGACGAAAATAAAAAATAATTTAACTTCTTTTGTTATTTTAAAATGAGTGAAGTGTCTCAGTAAAAGAAGCTGGTTCTGGATTTAAAAAAAAAAAAAAACTTACAAGTAGTATTGCAAAGGTACCACAATGTAACTAAGTTAAAGATAGCTACCACTTCCACTTTATACGTGAATGCTATTTATAAAATAGCAAAATATTAAATCAAAACATTCAAATGTCCCAATTCATGAGGGGGATTAAAAAAAAAAAAAACAGCCAACCTATTTATTTACTCATGAAAAAACAAACACTTGCCTGATCTCAAAATAACTTAAGATGGAAATATGCTGATAGATATTGTTGCCTATGTGTGTGTGTGTTTGTGAAATATCATTATCAGGCAAAATATTAAACATGCAATGTTTAATAAGTAGCTGCAATGACTAGTTTTAGTTTTGGAGGCTGACCACTGAAAACATAAATTATCTCAAATATCAAATCATTACTTTAAGGAATTAGTGTTGTAATAAATTTACAAGACAAAACATTACCTGACAGGGCACTAAAGTTACAGGTTAATTCTTAAAATGAATATATCAATTTTTAAGGGAGGGAAGACATGTAAACTATTCAAAGTATTTTCTGATGAAGAACTAATCTATGCTAGAAATTTGACAACCAATTTTATAGTTAAAGAGTTGAAAACATACCAAGCTTTAATATCACATCACGTTGCTCCTGGAGAGTAAGTGTCAATACTGTGTAACTATCTTATGTGCTATAAAACACTGATGCACATAAATGCAGAGTTCAATAAAGTAGAGTATACACTAAAACTATTAAAAATTAACAAAAGTAAATATGTGCAAATGCATGCAATTTTAAAGGAAGCACAGATATGGCTATGTGGTAAAAAAGTTCACATCTCAACCATGTAGCTTTGAGTTCAGTCCAACTGCACAGCAATTTGGGCAAAAGTCTTCTGCTCTACAATGGGCCTTGTGAGGGAATTTGGTAGATGGAAGCCTGAAAGAAGCCTATTGTGTATATATGTTTATTTGTCATCATCCTCATTTAGCATCCATATTCCATTCTGACATGGGTTGATATGTTGTGTGTGAATGTTTACCATCTACTCTGAGATGCAGTTGTAAGTCATCATTTGGGGATGGACTGCAACCAAAAAATTGTTCACTCGCTGTGCATTTTTTAATTCTTCTGGAATAAAAAAAATCCCTTAGTTGAAAAACAGGAAAGGATTGGTAACAAAAAGAGTATCTGGTTATAAAAATCTTGTCCCAATTACCTCTCCTGTCTAAGCCATACTAGTATGAAAAACAGCCAAAATGAAACAAACCTGTGTACACAGATAGTTCTCTGAAAAACGTCATATCGTTATTGAAACTATACTTGAAAAAGTTCTCACAAGATTTTGTGAATAGAAAAAAAAAATAAATAAATAAATAAAATAAAATCTAAGACAATGTATTAGAGTTAAAAAGACAATTTGTTAAAATACATATTTTCTTAGATATACTTATTTGAAATACATTTTGACTCTTACGCATTTGATCTGGCCCTATCTGGCCCCAATACTCTACCTGTTTTATGTTCAAATTGTTAACTTCACACCTACCCTATGTCATTCTAAAAATAAACAATCATATCATCAACTTCTTGAAGCTATGAGATAATGCATGATTAATACAAAGCAATGTAAATAACTAAGCATTACATTTGACAGAGTAATCTGAATGTTAGTGTCAAACCCATAATATATACAGTCTGATTATTAAATATATATAACAATTTTCAGGCCCCATCTCCCCATAAATACTATAACATATATTTAATATAGTCTGATATGTGTGTGTAAGAATTTGTTTTCTCTCTATTTATTTTTGCCACAAAAAATACTATACTGCATAACTTCCCTTCTTTCAAGCTAGTTAATTTTAACAATTACAAAAGTCTTAAATGACTACAGAAATCTTAATATCTAAAATACTGAATATATAAAAAACAAACACACACACACACACACACACAAAATATTAAAAAACTAAATTGGAAATGTCAGCATAGCTGTTTGGGTAAAACATTGACTTTGCAATGTATTTCAAAATTTGATTCCATTGCAAATGTTAGGCAAGTACCTTTTACTTTAACCACAGATTAATCAACATCTTGTGAGTGGAAATTGATTAACAGAAACTGTGCAAAAGCCTGAAAGCTTATCATGTATATATGTATGCATTTTTTTCATTGCTCAGTACATTCTGCAAAATGGTTGGTACTAGGAAGGACATCCAGCTATGAAAGCTGTGCCAAAGCAGACACTGGAACTTGGTGCAGTCCTCTGGTTTGATGGCTCCTGTCCTGTCAAAATGTCCAACCCATGCCTGCATAAAAAACAGATGTTAAATAATGATGATGACAATGACCTAAAAATCAATATTGTTTTGTCCTTTCAGTTTTGTCCTAACAGTTCAACAAATATAATTTGATAAAATAAGTACCAGATTTATTTTTACAGATAAATCCTGGAGTTGACGTATTGAAAACTCTTAAAGTATGGCCACAATCCAATGACTGAAACCAATAATAGAATCATAGAGAATAAAACTTTGTATTACTATCTATAAAAGGAAGCTATTTTGCAATATGTCATCTTCAAATATAATAAAAAATAGAAGAAATCTGGTAGTGAATCATATCTTTAAATCTCTGTAAGTCTTCTGTTCCAGTTCTGAGTGACATAATTCTTCATACATGTCTCACTCCATCTGATTCTCAGAAAATAGTCATGTGTAGAGAATATGGATAGAAAGAAAGACATGTCCTACTCAGTGAGACAGATTACAAAATTTCTGCTATCCAACATTTTTTTAATTCTAGAAGTAACAGTTGTAGTTCTTGATATTAAATAATTGCAAAATTGGGAAATAACTTGGAAGTATTTAGTTTTTTTTTTAATGTCATTTTCTTTGAGTTATAACTGGAAATGTGAAAACATGCACTTGTAAAAAAATGTTAAAACAATTCTTGGATGTCTGAAAATAATATGACTACCTTTTCTGACACAATTTTCCCACCTAACCCTTTGCCATTCTCATCATCTGTTTGGATAGTAATTTACTGAAAATATTTATTCAGTATATTAAATATATATTTAAACAGCTGAAACAAAAAAAAGAATATTAGAGGCAAAATCAAGACAAAAGAGTGGGAAGTAAAACCTCTAAAGAAGATTTATCAAAATAAACACCATGTTGCTAGAAAGATTGTCTATTTTTAATGTCAAGGTCACTAAGGCAACCTACTCACAGAAAATATAATGTCGATAGCTATTTATGTAGCTCATGAATTTTTTAATGTTAGTTTTGCAATCAACTGCTCACAAAACATTTTGAAATTTAAATAGCAATAACAGGCAACATCAGTAACATACAAATAAACAAAAAAATCCCCACAATAAATGAATTCAAAAACACACATGCACAAAGCAATAAAAGTTTTAATTATTGGTAATTACTAAATTGAGATCAAAAAGAAAATAAGTTGAGAAGACAGCTACAAAGTGGTGATATTGTTTGTCAGGTTTTAGTTATATATTTGGCATATATTTGAATGTTATCAGCAGAAATATTAAATAGGTAAAGAAAACAGGACAATATTAGAACAAAAATTCTATCAGATATTCTTTCCTTTTATGAAGGTTAAATACACTGAAATGTCTAATCCTTCAGGTCACAGTCAAGTCATGGTTTGTTATTTAAGAAAAAATTCTGTCAAAATGATTTCTTGTCATTGAATACCATTACCAACATTTATGTTGTCTTTTTCTACAACAGTATTAATGGCATTTATCCAGGTTTCTTGATTCTGTATCATCAGAAATTCCAAATCCCTATTCTATAGGAATTATACTAACAAGTCTCCCTAATCAACCTTAAGTATTTTACTTTTTCATCTAGCATATCTGTGTTGTTCATATTAGCATGTTGATACATTCTGCACACATGAGCCAATATTTGCAATATACAAATTCTTCAACCAATCTTTTAAAACTATACAATAAAGTACCATACTCACATACTCAATCATTGCAGTTTCTTTGCATTCTCTACCATCTTCCAAACTAATTATATAACACACCTGATATAGTGCATCTCAGATTATAGAAAAAAAATTTCAAACTACAATCTCCTTCATATGCTAAGCACTCTGTTGTCCCAATTTCAAACTCATTGAATTAATTAGGTTAGGAATTCATACGTATTGGCATTATTAATTACTGGTACCATGTTATAACTATTCATCACTTACTCTCTTACCAAACATAACTGTTATCACTGCAGCTGTGTTTGTTAGCAAGAAAACTATGTCTCTCTTCCACTTTACACCTTGCCTTTAGACTCCTTCATTATTCTTTCCAGCACTGCCTCTTCTATCATCTTGTCACCACAATCACTTGCTTCTCTACCTTCTTCTATTCACCCTCTTAACCACAATATATTGAATGAAAAAAAGAAAGTAGTGAGGACAACCTCACAATTAGTGGTGCAACAATAAAATGCAGCCAAAACCTTTTAAATAGTTGATGTTAGAAAGAGCAACCATACCAAAAATGGGATGTCTGAGTGAGATGTGGTCCTCTGTCCTGTAACTCTGGAGTAGAATTGACTAAAACTATGATGACTCATCCAATCCATACTGAAATCATTATGATTAACTAGGTGCATCTGAAGTTTTGGTTCCTACATATTACTGATCCTCTATTTTCTCTTCTTGGAGCCAAAAGAATAGATTTCCTCTTCTGTTGCACTTTGTGATATGTACTATTGAAAAGCAACTTCATTTTCACCATATTTACTTCAAGGTCCTTGAATCCAGCTCATTCCACAATGGTTCTTGCAAATTTAGCAATAGAAGCCAATCAAAAGTAAGTTACATAATGTCTTGATATAAAACTATCTGTATAATTCCTCACTTAGTTCACAGCCTTACTTTTAGCACACACCTACACACTGAGGAATCTAAACTGGGTTTTTTTCATCACCAGATTGTAGTATATTAGAAACTTTCACTATGTAAACAACAAACTAAAGTTACAGGTTTGCTCTCATTCAAGAAGTTATATAAAACATTTGCATCTCATAGTCCAGGCAAAGGCTCAGATTGCATCATATTCAATCCAACTACCTAGAAACCCAAAGTTAAAATTCACACGGATCTTCCTTAACTCTTAATCCATTATCTTTAGAAGCGTTTAACTTCCACTTTTTAGCATGTCTCATTTACTTTTCTATTATTCGATGCTACTTCTGCTATGCTTCTAATGAAAAAATATTTTCCTACTTCATCTACTTATTAAGTGGCTATCTTAGCAACCATCCCTGACAACTTCATTTCACTGTACGTGAAAATGAAGCATTAATTAAAGAGAGATTTTGTGATGATTAAAGATAAAATGTTAATGGTAAATAAAAAAAAATCCCAGTACTACATAGTCAACAGTTATATATTGTGTGTGTGTGTGTGTATACCCAAGGTACCCCATACCGTCCACCCAACAAACACCCACAAGCATACCA
>NC_068985.1:121742703-121743948 GCF_001194135.2 Octopus bimaculoides
ATAAACAGGCAAATCTTTATTGAAGACTATCGCATTTAGAATACCCCTCAAAATTTAACAACCTGTAATTACAGAAAATAACCACAATAAACTGGAGCTGCATACAAAATTATTGGACTTTTTGAGTTGTAATAACAGTATTCCATACTTTCTAACTCAAAAAAGCCCTCTCATAGTTTTTAACTTAGTAGAGAGATAAATCAAGAATATAGCTCAGAACTACAAAAATAACTAATTAATAACAGGAACAGATACATATGTGGACAAAAAAAAAATCAATTTTGAATAATACATAAATTTGATGTGAATCCTTTGATGCATTTCTAAATGCCAGAATTAAAAAAAAATTTACTTAAAGATTAATTTTTTAGTTTAAAATGAGGAAACTAAATTTGTTAATTTGCATGATAGTCATTTATTTGTTTAATACAATGTTTTTTTTTTGTCTCCTTTAAAAAGAACTATTGAAATTCAAAGGTGTAATACTCAATATGAATCTATGTAACACATGAACTCTAATGCACAAGATAAACTCAAAAATAAACAGGAAATGAAACAATTGTATATAAGTATATCAATTTAAGATCCTTCTCACTTTAATAATATAAAATTTTTTATTTAACACTAACATATACTAGAATTCTATGACTATTCTAAAAAAACTTTTACTTATAAGCTTTGAACATTTCATATTTCTTAGCTGCTTATCATAAATGGCAAACCAGTTTTAAATGAATAAAAATGAATTCTAAAAAATTCATTCGTTTTATAAATTTAGTATAAAAGTTATCAAAAATATTTATGGTGAGACAATTTTCTTACAGGATGTTAATTTTCCCTATTGATGTTTTTTTTTAAAGAAAAAAAACCATATCAGTAAAATTTTCTTTAGATGGCAGTTCAAAAATATTTCTATTTTTTAAACAAACTAAAAATACATAATCTGATTTCAAACAAAAATGCAGGAAAAGGAACCTATTATTCAAACAAAGCTGAAATTAACCTATTAAAATGCTTCTAAGTTTCTCTAAGTAATATTTTATTAAAAAATACTATTTATGTTTTAATTTTCATTTAAAAGACAAATTGTTAGTAAATTCTATGTTTAATATAAAAATAAAAAAACCTGAAAGCAAAGACGACTTGTCAACTATCTGGAAAATAATCTGAAAAGAAGAACTACTCATGACAAGAAGTACAATAGAAACAATTTTGAGTTAGTTTTTTAAGAAAAGCAATGGTACT
>NC_068985.1:121744244-121753120 GCF_001194135.2 Octopus bimaculoides
ATTATTATTATTATTATTTAGGAAGTGGAGTTCAGAGGAGATAAATCTCTCATAAAAGAAACACTACAAATGTTAAATACAAATACCCCAACTTTGGCCAAATAGTTATTTATTAAATGAAAATTCATAAATTTCACTTGTAACTGTTAAAATACAAAACAAATATTTGACAATTTATTCACAAATGTCTATATATAATTTTTTTGCCAAAATTTAAAAACAATTTTCCAATGAGCAAAGTTACTTGAATAAAATGAAATAGGTAAGAGGCAAAATTACAACCAATGTCCAGCAACAGGAAAGCAGCAAAAATTAAAAGAAATGTTTTCTTTACCTTTCCCGCCGAGTCTCTTCATAAGTTCGTTTGCGAACATGACCAGCTGCATGAGCTGGATGCCCTGGCAAAGCAGCAACTGCTGGCGGGGTGGAAGTAGGGATAAGAGTTGCAGCAGGTGCACCAGCAAGTAGTGGCTGTCCAGGTGGAGGAGGTGGAGGCATGCCTGGAGCCATTGGAACAGCCATCATGTATGGTGGAGGCACCATCATAGGAACAAATCCTGGGTATTGATTCATTTTTCAAGATATCTATTTATGAAGATAAATAATGTAAAAAATTTATCAGTTCAAAATAATGGTTCAATATATGAATAATTGCAGAGATAAATGACAATGTTTTTCCTAATTCAAATACATGTAATAAAAAAAAAAAAAAGACAAACTTTTTAGGTTGCAGTAATATTCTTTCTACTTTGCAGAGGATGGGTTAGTCAATACCACTAGTAAAAATACTTGACTAATCATTTTATTGACCATGAAAGAATGTAAGGAAAAGTTGACTTCATCTGTATTAATAAAGTAAGTTGACATATTTCTCATATCTTTAAGTTCATTTTTCCATGCAAGCATGAGTTAGATGAATATAATATTTGAGGTAGCTAGATGCACTTCCTGTTACTAACACAGAAGTATGATACAGGGACAAACACAGCTGTCTTGTTATTGAGGAGACATACAGCTGAAAGAGATAAAAGGTAATGACAGGTACTAGAGCAAACTCGAAACAAACAAGGTGAGCATAAGAGAGGATATGGACAGCAGATAATGGGAGATGAGAATAGATGCTTTCATAAGACTGAGGTGCAAGAAAACAGGTGGAGATAGAGGTCAGTGTAGTGAGTGATGGGGGTGTAGCTGATGAATAAGGGTGGAGATAGAGGTCAGTGTAGTGAGTGATGGGGGTGTAGCTGATGAATAAGGATGGAGACGCAGAGGATAGGAAATACCAGTAAGAACGGAGATATAGAGGTACATAAGGTGCTATAACAAGTGGGGCATGACATTAGATATGAGAGGGTATTAAGAATGGTTGCAGATAAGTGTTCAGAATGGGGTATAGAATAGGGAAGTGAGAGCAGTGGCTGAAGGGATAGCAAAGGGGTGATTGACAGAAATAATGTAAGCCAGGATAAGGAATGCAATGAAAATGGTTCTGGGAGGAGAGAGTATGTAATATGTGCCAGTTCTGTTCTCAGGTGAGTACAGTTGTACCATAGATGGAGAGGGATGAAAATGAGGGGTGCTTGACATGTCAGAGAGAAAAGAGAGAGTAGGGGGACAGGGCCCCACATGTGCAAGCATGACTGAGTGGTTTTAGGATCTCATTTTTGCTGTAATGTACAGGCCTTTGAGGACAGCAAAATACCAATCATCTGTTCTTTGTCATCTCTGATGAAAATCTCGGCATCTTGAAATTAGCCATCAATACTTCGTCCCATCTCTTCGTCAGTTTCCTTCTTCCACGAGTTCCATCCACTTTAAACGATTAGCACTTTACGCAACTGTCCTCATCCACATTCATCATGTGACCTAACCAGCACAGTCTTCTCTTTTGCTCACTACATCTGATTCTTTTTATGCCTAAATTTTCTCTCAGTTCATTTGCACTTTGTTGAACATGCACACTAACATCATTCCTCTCTAGTCTTTGCATGTTATCTGAAGTCAGGGCCCATGACTCACTACCATATAACATTGTTGTATCACACAATGTCTTTCACTGGGAAAAAAGGACCTTTTGTTGCCAACAGAGGCATATTTTCCAAATGAACATAACATTTGTTCTTAACTGAATCATATTTAACAATTTGATGTTGATTATGATATTCATAATCAACATCAAATTGTTAAATATTAACCATAGTAAATGTTATTTAAATTTGTATGCTATCAAATTTCTCAAATCATGTATTGCCTATGTAGTAAGATTTTGGTACTCCAGAAATTCACTCGGAATAATAGATGATGCAATATGAAAAGAACCAAAGTAGAAAACAAAAACAACTGTTGTTCCATTCTGGAATAATGCATCTATATCATAGAAACATCACATATGAAAGATCTAACAGAGTAAGTTCTTTTAGTGCAATGCAATGGTATCAATATTTCAGTTACGTGATAGGAATGCCAATATAAACATTGGTTAAGTTTTACCAAGCAAAACCATTACACGATTCTAAACTATATCACAAAGTTATCCTTCATAAAAAAACTTCCAGAAAACATTTTTTAAAAGACTTGATCTGAGACTGCATGTTGAAAGTGAAACAATTCATCATCATTTAACATCCACCTTCCATGCTAGCATGGGTTCGACAATTTGACTGAGGACTGACGAACCAGATGGCTACACCAGGCTCCAATCTGATTTGGCAGAGTTTCTACAGCTGGATGCCCTTCCTAACGCCAACCACTCCGAGAGTGTAGTGGGTGCTTTTACGTGCCACCGGCATGAAGGCCGGTCAGGCGGTACTGGCAACAGCCATGCTCAAAATGGTGTATTTTACATGCCACCTGCACTGGCAACGATCTTGCTCGAATGTTTTTTCACGTGCCACTGGCACAAGTGCCAGTAAGGCGATGCTGGTAACGATCACACTCAAATGGTGCTATTTACGTGCCACTGGCACGGAAGCCAGACAGCTGCTCTGGCAACGATCACACTCGGACGGTGCTCTTAGTGCTCCATTGGTACAGGTGCCAACACGATTTCGATTTCTCTTGCCTCAACAGGTCTTCGCAAGCGGAGTTTAGAGTCCAGTGAAGGAAAGGTACGCATAAGTGGGCTGGCTACACCCCTGGCAGAAGCCTCAGATTATAGTCTCACTTGGCTTGCCGGGTCTTCTCACGCACAGCATATTTCCAAAGGTCTCAGTCAGAAGTCATCGCCTCGGTGAAGCCCAATGTTCGAAGGTCTTGCCTCACCACCTCAGCCCAGGTCTTCCTGGGCCTACCTCTTCCACAGATTCCCTCAACTGTTAGGGTGTGGCACTTTTTCACACAGCTATCCTCCTCCATTCTCACCACATGACCATACCAGCGCAATCGTCTCTCTTGCATACCACAACTGATGCTTCTTAGGTTCAACTTTTCTCTCAAGGTACTTACACTGTCGAGTCAAGTATGCACACTGACATTACACATCCAAAGTACTTACACTCTGTCGAGTATGCACACTGACATTACACATCCAACTGACAAATTATAACATCTAAAAGTCTGCAACATTAACTTTACCTTTAAATCTCAAATGGTATTGTCTACTGTCAAAAAACTTCACCACACTTCTGCTATCTAGTTACTGACAGCATGTTGAAGTGCAAAAAGTGAACGTAAGTCTTTGTGCATTCTCAAATGGCTGAAGCATTCTATTGTTTCCTTAAATTATTAAAGACCAAAAGTAATGTCTGATGGTATTGCATACTGTCATTTTTGATGTTGATTCTTTCACCGTAAAACCTTTAAATAAAGTGATTGATTACAATTAAGGGTGTTCAACTGTAAAAACTCAGTCAAAAAAGAGGAACAAATTGAGAGAATGTGGACCATGCAGGCCTTACACAAATAACTTTGTCTACTCCCAATGAAAACCTGACAGTAGAGTGTTCCCCTTTAGTCATTTTACAAAACAATACTGGTGACAATAAAATGTATCCAGTTTACACTGTAAAACGATTAGTGATAGGAAAGATGCAATGAGTGGAGAGGCACTGACACCCAACATAGAAAAATCAGACATATGATTATGAGGAGGATGCAATGGTTAAAAGCAGAAAGAAAAACAAAACCCGATGAAATATATGCTACAAAGATTGCATAATCTGATAAGGAAGAAAGGAGATTTAAAAATCATTGTGGTGGCTATGGTGAGAGTTGGCAACAGTTTAGAATCAATAATATAGGGAGAATGATAATGATGACTAACCCTTTCATTACCAACCCGGCTGAAACCAGCTCTGAGAACAAACATCTTGTTTTCGTAAGTTTTGAATTAAAATCTTCCGCCAAACCTAAGTCACAATTTATGTTCTTAACACTAGCTGAATGATAACTAAGTTATTTTACTAAATTTTTTGTTATATTTAAAGTAATTGAAAGAAACACAGCATCTCAAAATAAATACAGTGATGAAAGGGTTAAGAACAGACCTGAAATAGTTGTGTTAAATGCAACCATCTACCTACCATGAAACTGAGCAAGCATTCCCACTGAACTTGCTTCATTTATGCTACAACAAATTCTCAAGTTTCATTATGAAATGCATTCACCATTTCAACAGGGTCAGTTTTGATCCTCATATCATGATCATCATCGTTTAACGTTCACTTTCCATGCTGGCACGGGTTGGAGAGCCAGTGGCTGCACCAGGTTCCCTTCTGATCTGGCAAGGTTTCTACAGCTGGATGCCCTTCCTAAAGCCAACCACTCCGAGAGTGTGGTGGGTGGTTTTTACGTGCTACCGGCACAGGAACCAGTCAGACAGAACTGGCATCGATCACATTTAGATGGTGCTTTTTACGTGCCACCGGCACAAGAGCCAGTCACGGAGTACTGGCATCAGCCACGATCAGTTGGTGCTTTGTGCGTGCCACCGGCACGGGAGCCAGTCAAGTGGACCTGGCATCGGCCACGATCGCTTGGTGCTTTTTACGAGCCACCGGCACAAGAGCCAGTCAGGCAGACCTGGCATCGACCACATTCGGATGGTGCGTTTTATGTGCTAATTTCATTCACATTACTAAGGTGCTCAGAAAAAGAATATTATGACTTAATCCCACTCCCTCTCTCCACAAAAAAAAAAGTGAGAGAGAGAGAGAGAGATCCTCTGAATATGAAAAATCATAGTTTACCACTAAGTTAGCACACAGATCAAGCATACTTTGAGCAAAGGCATTCCAGTCATGACCACTACTTTTTATGGTAATATTTATTTTAATAGAAAATGAGAGAACATTGCAAAAATTGATATTAGTCAGAAACTTGATAATAAAATGAAACAACTCTGAAATAGTTATACCTGTTAACTATTACTTCTGAACAAACATTGACATGCTACACAAGAAATTGTTTGCAAAATGCTATCAATAGATAATCTTTGCAAGCTTGCTTCCCAACCATGTGGTTTGGAGGCCAATCCCACAGCATGGCATCTCAGGCAAGTGTCTTCTACTGTAGCCCTTGGTTGACCAAACTCTTCTGAGTGGATTAAGTAGACAGAAACAGAAAGAAGCTTGTTGTGTGTGTGTGTTTGTATTTGTCTCAACAAATGATGGCTGTAAACATTACCATCATATATATGATGTTGTTCGTTTTTAGTCCTCTGTGAAAAATATTATTTTGCTTGGAAACAGGTGAGGGTTGGTGACAGGAGGGTCATCTAACCATAGAAAATCTGACCGAAGCAAGCATGAAAAGTTGACAATACAACAAAGTTGATGACAGTGGGATTATGAGATCCAAAGAAGAAAGAATCTTGTTTAATATTTTGATAATGCCTGCATATACAACAGCTCCAAGCTTTACTATCTGAGCATGCTTGGTAATTCATCAAATGCATTGGTTCAGTATAGCAATCTCAAATGATGAAAGAGATTTGCTTACTACTACTTCAAATATCAACTGTCATGGTGCAAATAAATTTACACAATGATTCCTTTGAATTAGATCATCAGTATTAATTATGTATAACACCAATTCTCACAGATGCTGAAAGGTCCAGCCAATTCTTCAACATATAAACAATTTGAGGGATTTGTGGTTTGTCTTCCCTTCAGGTAGAAGACAAACCACAAATCCCTTTGGGTAGATGGCCCTGCTTGATCTGTAGAAAAGATGTAGGTAGAAACTCCATAAGATGTACCCAGTGTAAGCTATGGGCACATAAGAGGTGCAGCAATATCTAAGGAAGGCAAACTGGGAAGACTTTTTGTGTGTGGCAAATGCTCAGGAGCAATAAACACTGAAAATGTGCAGAGAACAGCTTCCGTTACATTCTAAGGGGAAAAAACTACAAGTAGTTGATAGCTTCCGTTACCTAGGTGACCAAGTCAGTAGCGGGGGCGGATGCTCATTGGGCCTCACCGAAGCAATGACAAGTGGATCTTTGGAGATATGCTGTGCCTGAGAAGACCTGGCAAGCCAAGTGAGACCATAACCGTGGCCTATGCCAGTGCTGTATAACCAGCCCATTTAACAGTACCCTTCAATAAACTACGCTTGCGAAGACCTATCAAGGCAAGTGAAATCGTTGTCGTAGCTGATGACAGTACCGCCTGATTGGCACCCATTCGAGCATGATCGTTGCCAGGGCTGCTGACTGGCTCCTGTGCCGGTGGTACGTTAAAAACACCATTCAAGCGTGATCGTTGCCAGTGCCACCAGATTGGCTCCTGTGCATCATTTGAGCGTGGCCAATGCCAGTACCGCCTGACTGGCCATTGTGCAGGTAGCACATAAAAGCACCCACTACACTCTCAGAGTGGTTGGCGTTAGGAAGGGCATCCAGCTGTAGAAACTTTGCCGGATCAGATTGGAGCCTGGTGCAGCCTTCTGGCTTGACAGCCCTCAGTCAAACCATCCAACCCATGCCAGCATGGAAAGCAGACGTTAAACGACAATGATGATGATGATTTGGCATTAGAAAGGGGATCCAGCTGTAGAAACCATGCCAAATAAGACTGGAGTCTAGTGCAGCCCCTCAGCTTGCCAGCCTTGGTCAAACTGTCCAACAATGGACATTAAATGATGATGATGATGACTTTCAGTGTGAAAATTTTTTTTAGTTTTTTTGTTTGTTTCAGATTCATTTTATTAGAATTTCAATTAGTGGCTATTGCTGATTTGTTCTTTTACTTTTAGGCTACTTTAAATGAAAAATTATTGTTTTTGTGAATCTAAGACTACAGTGGCACATGGCATCTGAAACAAAGAAGATGATTAGAATTTGGTTAAGATTTCTAATAAATTAAGTGACCACATAGAAGTCTCCTCATTCCTTTTCTCTCTAGAGATGAAAGAACATGGTAAATAGAAACATAAGTAATTTAAGGCGGCGAGCTGGCAGAAACGTTAGCACGCCAGACGAAATGCTTAGCGATATTAAATGGTGATTTTTCATGTTTTAGTGAGAAAAATCACCACAGTATTTTCATAATACAAGTACTACACGCAAGTAACTACTGTCAGTATCACTTGATGATAGAGACCTAAACGGGAACTTGAACAACTGACAAGACCATACATTTTGGGCTATCTGAAAATATTGGTTGCAAGAACTGTACACTTTCCGCGAATGTTAATTTACTAATTGGTGACTAGCGTTAATCCACACATAGGAGTTTTCTCGTTGGCTTGTATTTAGAAAGTAAAACCCCATGTATATTTTTCATCATTCAGCTAGGAGGGAAGACAGTGTCCATAACACATTACAGAGCCTCTGAGACTCATGGGAGAGACGAAGGTATTCTGAAAACGGTCTGAATATTTGCAACAGAAGTGGACTCTGTTTCCAAATAAGCCATGATGGGATTTGTCCAAAGAGTCAAAGCAAGTGCGTCAAAGCAAGTGCTGCAAAGCATCTGGTTTAATTCCTTACAGTTTCACGAATCCACCACCTTGGATTGATATTTTTGTATCAACTTCAATAAAGATGACAGGCAAAGTTGACCTCAACGAGATTTAAGCTCAGAAAGAACAGCTATTGCAAAGCATTCTATCTGACAGTAACAACTGTCAATTTGCTGCAAGTAAATGATGATTATCAAATATATTTACACAGGAAGGTAACAGCATATTGCAACTTAAATACGGCATACAGAGATTAATTCAAGGAACCAAAAGTTAGTCGTGTTCATTAAGACATCACTGAATTGTTTTAGGCAGTACAACACAGTAACTTAAGGAAATAAAAACAGAGAAATGAGATGTAGTATTCATACTTTTTTCAAGGATGTTAACACCATAAATTGGCACCAAATGAGGAACAAAAGTTGTAGGTTATATCCACCAAGGACATACAACAATATTAGAGTAACCAGATGTTATGAGCGTGTTTCAAAACAAACGTTTCGCATGGAGCTCTTTGTTCAGGTCAACATATAAGCAAATTTATTTTCAATCTACTTCATAACAATCAGCATCTAACCACCCAAAATCTTTACCAAGCTTAATTTAATTCATAATGACTAATGACCCGTACGTAAATACTATGTATATGCAAGCAGTAATTTTCCAACTGGAACCAGCCTTGTTCAGTTAATAAGAATTGACACCTACGTTTTCTGAATATTTGCCAAGTTTAGTTTTCTGGGGGAGAGGGGTGCGAGTTAAAATTACAAATTAAAAGTAAAAATCTAACTAATAAAATAAAAACAGGGGCTAATGCAGTTTTGTACTTCTCCTTGGAAAATGCAGTTTTTTAAAAAAATTTTGGTTAAATGTTGACATTATTACCCAGAAACGAAATACAAAAAAAATAGTACAATGGATGTGAAAAAAGGTATAGGAAACGAATATGAAAACAAAAATGCCCAGAAATTAAC
>NC_068985.1:121755095-121756360 GCF_001194135.2 Octopus bimaculoides
TTTTTTTTTTTTTTTTTTTTGTAAATTCTCACCCTCTCTTTACACACATATCTATATGCTTCTTGAATTTAAAATTTTGAAAACTCGGTTTCTTGCATTTTCGAAATATCTCCGTCTTCTGAAACATAGCGAAAAAAAATTTCACAAAAGTTCGAAATTTAAAGGGGAGGGGGTAATTTTTTTCTTTTTTGCATATTCTTAATCTGTGACATCTAAAACATAGGGATCCGAAAATTTTTTTTCATAAAAATGCATTTTTCAAGGAGAGATGCGAAATTGCATTAGCCCCCAAAACAAACTTTATCTGCAAATTGATCTTTACAAAGCCAACATGCAGCAAAAATCGCACTAAGGAACCGTTAGGATACACATATTTGATGGCTACTAATATATTATAGAAGAAATTTTTGATAAATATGTTTATCACTCATATGCTTCTATTCCCGATTTAAGTCACAATTTATTAAATTCTTAAATCGAAGTTGCACGAGAGTTATTTATTTTTTAGTTTCTAAACAGCATTTTAAAAACTGGACAAAAAAGGCAATTTTTAAGAAACTACGCAGAAAATTGTATTGCAATCAAAATGATTTTTAAAATCCTTTTAGATCTATAAAAGAAAGGAAATGGCCACGAGTTAATTCCAATTTTTACATTTTATCAAAGGGACAATAAAAAAAGTCAAATTCAGTTAACATACTTTTCAACTATCACTAGACCAAGTCGAGTACCAGCAGGTCACATGTTGTATGGTCTTTAGTTTGTTTTAGCCACCATAACTAAGACCATGTTGGGGCACTGCCTTAAGAATTACCAATTAACACAAAGTTTATATAAATATATATACATACATTAGTTTCCGGACAGGAACTATATATGAACCTATAATTCTATCTATATCCTACAGTTTAAGAGTGTTCTTTATTTTGGATATAGCAACTCGGAAATACTGTACGTCGATATATATATAGTATTAGTATTATCTTGATCTTATATTTACTTTGTATTATATTATACTTATTTATTGTGGTTTTAATTATTAATTTTTCTATAATGTGACATTGGATTTTCATCGATGAGTTCATGAACCTTGGTTCTTTTCCCTAAAACTATATATTTATATATAGTTTACTCTGTAAAGCTCAAATTAATTTTAATTTTTTATAAATTGATTTTAATTGAGTTTTTACCTGTAATTTTGGATTTCTATCCCTAATAATTATATATATATATATATAGTTCAGATTACATATAGTCCATCTATA
>NC_068985.1:121757037-121796520 GCF_001194135.2 Octopus bimaculoides
TATATATATACATATATATATATATGTATATATATATATATATATAATAGTCATTTTTTCATACGTGAAAGAGTTAAACAATATCAATATTACGTACTTTACATAGATATAGAGAAGGAAGTAGCTTGGCAACGTGGAGGATAGTTACTTCGACGAGGCAATGGGATAAAAAGGAACGATTTATATATTGTATTTCTAGATTAAACAATAAAAGCAAAAAATGGATTGGTGTGAATATATCTTTAACAAAGGATAGTGATGTAGGGAGTTCACAAAGCTAAATTAAATCCGAAATTTCAACAAAAACATACAAACACAGATGTACATGTTGATAGCTGCAACACTACGTTTCTTTGTGACGGAAATACACAGGCGAGGGACGGATAAGAGAAGAGGGGGGAGATATACTCTCAAGAAATTAAACATTGTTACAAAATGAAAACAATAAACACCTACTTTTCAGCATAAATATTTTGTAGAAGTTAAAATACGTATTTTTCAAAGAAATACTTACCAATTACTTCATTAATTTTAACTAAAAATGAAGAAATCAAATGGGTAAAAGAGATAAAGCAGCCACTCACTAATAATGGCGTAGCTGAAGTTGAAGGGGAGCGCTTATTTCGTAGTAATCACTATAATAACTACAAAAAAATGTGTTTTTATTCTTTTTGTCATCTATTACCTTGCAGACACTGACCGTTTATTTATTTATCGATTAAAATAAATAATCTAACAATATTTATGAAAATATGGATTATTTTACTCGAAATGTGACTAAACATTCATAAATATCTAAACTAAGTAGAAAGAGAAAATATAAATGCTCCCTTGCCCACGAAAAATTTGTGTTACATTTAAAAAAATTTTTATTTAGCGCACTAAATTTTAATTTAAGCATTATATTTTCTCAATACTCCATTTAATATTTACATCAAAATATTTTACATGTGTTATTTTATTCGAATTTTGGCAATGTGTAATTTATTAATTTTGCATGTGATACAAAATAAATGCTATGATTTTATGAGGCATTTTCTGGGGTTATTTTTGATTTAGAATATTTAGATGTTTTAATGATCCACGTAAGCAATTTTTAAATAATTACTTATAGCCATGTTCTAAATGAGAAAAATATAATAAATATTTAATTTATAGTTGTGACTAACAAATTGGGTTTCGTAAAAAAAATAGATACAAATATAAAGCACTTATTAATTCACCAAGGGTATTTAAAGCACATAAATAGCTTCAATCATTCACCGAAATAGAATCTCTCATTGATATGATGGAATTTGCTGTTGAATGTTAGAAATAATTTTGTATTGAGAATTAGGTAGAAATTCACCTCTAAAACTATACTTTAGTATATGTTTGTAGAGTATATTTCCTATTTGTCCCAAAACTAGGTAATCTAAACCAAATGCAGGCATAATTCCTAGAGACAAAATCTTGACAAATATTTGAGGTTACTATATGCTTGCAGGGTGTATTAATTTTGTTTGCCTCCACACTGGGTAAAATGCCAAATTCAGGAATAATTCTCAGGGACAAAAGCTCAGCAAGCTAGTATGTATTTGGTTATATTATCTTCATACTTTACTAAATGACAAGATTTCTTGAAACAGGCAGGAAACATTACATATGAAATAATATATGATAAAACAATTGAAAGAGATCTTATACTAAAAACATTCCTAATTCATGAAGACATTAAAAAATTATGTGGTAAAATGATGTTAAAGAGGAGAAAATTGTAGAAATATTGATGTAACAACTATTGATTCCCAGTTTGAGTTCTAGGAATATCTGATTGGACAAGTAATTTAGTGAGGAACTTTACAATGGGTTAGAATGGATGCCAAGAGGAATGAAATTATTTGAGTAAGTGATATTCAAATTGTGAGGTCAGAGGAGCACAAACTAGCATAGTACCAATATAGTACCTACAGACAATACAGAGAAAGGCAGAAAATACAGGACACCTATGGTTATTTATGAGTAAATCTCTCTCACTCAGTCAAATTGAATTCTTTACATACATTCTTGAGTATTTGTGCACCATCACCCACTGAGGGATGTGAACAGTATTCTTTAGTGAAGAACATTTGTGCATTAGGCCAGAAATTATTTCCTTCCTATCCTTAGAAAGAAGTGAAAAGTGATAACATCTGCATAGGTGTTATGTGATTAGATCTAAGAGTAAGAAAGTCATCAATGAGTAGAAAGATAAGGGTGAAAGACATACCTGAATCCTGGGGCACAGTAGAATTAATAGAACAAGAATCTGGGAGAATCCTGTTGCTATGAGATTTTTATGTCTAATACAGTTGAAGGCTTTGCTAAATGCCAAGGACAATAACATTACTTTTGCATAAGTTCCCAAGAGAAAGACGTTACTGCTGTGTAGCAGTAGATTTAGCTCTATAGAAACCATATTAATAGTCAATGAGTATGGAAAGACACTCAGGTAGTAAAGAAAATAGTTGTTTATAAATCTCTATACAACAGTTTAGATGTTGGCAGTAGTTGATAGATCAGAGTTACCAACAAGTAGCTGTCCAAGAAATGATTATTTCTCTTTCATTAAACACAACAGAAAACAAAGCAAAGATCAAGCTTCATTGATCCTTCTAATACAAGGATCAGCTTTAATTTGGCTGATGTATCATATATAGCATTGTTTTAACTAATCTGTTACATGTTATAGAAGCAAGATACTTTCAAGTAAGTTACTTGACTACTGACCATATAGTCATAAATTCAAACCTGAAAGAGAGCCTTAAATAAAATGAAATAAAAATATTGCTTTAACAAAAACAATTCCACTCATAAAGCATGGAATAATGGATGAGAATTCAAAAATAAAAATAAAAAAATCTCAGTGGACAATTTGTTGCCCACAAGTTGCAGATTGCAGTAATTTAAACTTAGTTGGATGCTCTAAATAAATTTTTTTCCATTAATTCTATGCCAAGTTTTCTGAATTTGCTAATGATAGAAGGAATTTCTTGATACATTTTCTATTCTTCGGGCTGTATTTCTCACTCTCTTAGTTAAATTTATAACACTGTTTTAATTATAGTCAACTCAGATTAAAAATTTTTTTTTTTTTTTTTATGTTTCATTTGTCCCAAGTTCAAGTTACTAAGTCTCTTCAGTGAAAAGTAAATCTTTGCCCCATAGGAATTTTCACTGATTTAAGAGTAAGAACTTGTAACATGAAGTATTTCAATAAGTTGACACTAACTCCACCACTCAATGGCCTTTTAAACCAGATCCTTGGAATGAATATGCAGTTGTAATTATTAGGTAACTTGAAGGGTTTGTGCTTCAAGTACTGGAAATACACATGAGAATGAAAAGACCTTCATAGAGTAAATATTGGAAAAAAGACTGCAATTAATGCTTGATGTAGTGTATAACTCTTTCTTAATAAAATAATTTTTATTTATCTTCAAAATAATCAAGAATTTGTTGGGATCTTATAGCCAGCTTCTTTGTTATCAAGTTAGTATTTAAAACATAAAAAAAGAGAGAACAAATGTAAAATTACGATGAAAGGTTTTAATTTTCATATGAACACTTTAAAATGAGCATGTTTTTATATCATTAAATTAGAGGAAGTCTATAGTGGCTTGATATCAAAAGGGTTAAGGTTGAAAATAGGAAACTGTAGTTCATGGCTGACAATGACTTTTTCGTGCTTGACAGTTTTTGGTCATGCCACTGACAAATTAATACTGCCATACTAACTCAATACTGACAAGGCAGTTTGTCAATCTGAATACTCCTGCCAGGCGGAAAGCTGGCCGAAACGTTAGCACGCTGGGCAAAATGCTTAGCGATATTTCGTCTGCTGTTACGTTCTGAGTTCAAATTCTGCCGAGGTCGATATATTAAGTGCCAGTTACACACTGGGGTCGATGTAATTGACTTAATCCCTTTGTCTGTCTTTGTTTGTCCCCTCTATGTTTAGCCCCTTGTGGGCAATAAAGAAATAAGAAACGTTAGCACACCGGGTGAAATGCTTAGCGGTATTTCGTCTGTCTTTACGTCCTGAGTTCAAATTCCGCTGAGGTTGACTTTGCCTTTCATCTTTTCAGGGTCGATAAATTAAGTACCAGTTGCATACTGGGGTCGATCTAATCGACTGCCCCCAACCTCCCCAAAAATTTCGGGCCTTGTGCCTAGAGTAGAAAAGAATCTTAATACTCCTTTTTACCAGCTAAATGAACTAGAAATTCAAATACATATTTTTTTTTATTAGTTGGCTGTAAATCACAACTGTATTTCTCTCCAGCCTTCTCAGATTTTTCACATTCAATGGCCATGTCTTTGTAGTGCACACCTTACTTCATGTGGTATGACTTTTTTATAGTGAAAGAAGCAATTTGTCAACAGAGTTAACATCCTGCTGAAATTATTCCATACTTTAACTCTACCTACAAGGCTCTTATTCAACTGTCATATTACAAAAGTAATAAAACATATCAACTATATCTAGGGTCAACTTATATGAGTAGATCAGAGATTATATTTTAAGGTTGCTCCTCATGCTGACTATTCTATAGATCTAATGATTTTGAAAACCTGATTCTTAATCAATCTACCAAATATCCTACCTCACTTTTGTATATCACTTATTTGTACTGAATACACAGTATTGAGTTCCTATCTACTCTCTTCCCTACATCAAAGTTATGTACCAGATTGCAGGATTATGTACCAGGTTGCAGTGGGATCTAGTGATACCACTTATTAATTTGTACTTTGTTCCTTACAATGCTGACCTTCAAACTTTTGAACTCCATAACAGGAACCAAGTTATTGATGCAGAGAATCTGGACCCCCTTGCAAAGTCTATCAAGGAGCAGCAGAGGAAGTACCAAACCTAGAAGATGGTCTTGAGTTCAACTAGTGAACTGATTTCTTATTGCTTAGTAAGGAACTAAGGAAAAGAACTTTAGTGAATGCCTACCTATGAATTAACTTTTTCACTATACTAATATCAAACTTAAGCTTGCTTTCAGGATCTTAGTACAGAGTTTTTTCAGAAGCCATCCTCTTGAAAAACTTTTCAGCAGTGTGGGTCATAGTTAAAGCCTTTCTAGATGCTTGCAGGAAGAGCTGAGCAGTTTCTTCTTCCCTAAAAACGTCTCTCAGAAGAGGCTTGTCTAAGATTATTTCAGATATTTTCAAGATCCAGGTAAAGGTAGACCCAGGAAGACATGGGATGAGGTGGTGAAACATGATCTTCGAACTTTGAGCCTCACTGGGGCAAAGACTGATGACCGAGACCTTTGGCGATGTGCTGTGCTTGAGAGGACCCGTCAAGTCAAGTGCACTCGTGCTGGTGGCACGTAAAGAACATCTTTTGAACATTGGGCCCCAAGGAGGCAAAGTGGCTGAGTTCCTTTCAAGTGTACGACCTCATGGAAGCAATGACCAAGACCTTTGGTATTATATTGTGCTTGAGAAGAAGACCCATCAAGCCAAGCAAAATCAGTCGTGGCAGATACTGGTGTCACACAAATTGGCATGTAAATGCTCCCCAGTGTCATGCAAATGGCACCTGTGCTGGTTGCGCATAAAAGCATCCATTACACTCTCAAAGTGGTTGGCATTAGGAAGGGCATCCAGTTGTAGAAAGCCATGCCAAATCAGACTGGAGCCTGGCCCAGCCAAACCACCCAACCCATGCCAGCTTGGACAACAGATGTTAAATGATGATGATGATGATTGTACATTGGTTTGAAGGTCTGAAATTGTCTCAGAACACCACCTTTACCTCTGATTCTGCAACACCATGTGAGATCAAATTATGTCCTATATTCTTTTAGTTATTTTGATCATTGGGCTGCTGCTATTCTTTGACACTACCTTGAAAACATATGTACCAGATTTGAAGATAACACATTCTTTCTCTTACACAGTTGCTCAACCTGCTATAGATAGCAGCTAAATTTCTTCAAATATCTTGTTTTCGAAAAAGTAAGAAGATATTACATAGTATATCTAAAAAGGACCTTTATCAGCATCTTACACAGTATTCTATGTACAGCTTAGGATTGATAACAAGTACAACAAAAAATTTAGTACATAGATTGGTGTCTACCAGAGTGTTGTTCTTTGCTGCTCAATATTCAGTATAGTTCTCAGAGCAATGAAAAGATGGAATGTCTTTGATCCAAACTTGTTTTACATCAGGGCCAAATTGAGATTAAACAACAAAGTTATCAATAGGGCAAATGATAAAAATAGATAGTTTCAATAATTTAGCAACTATACTTGATCAACCTAGCGTCTCAGTTAGTTCCACTTCAAATGCCTTAATTATATTTTTAATTCAAAAACCACCCATATTAATACCCCTCCCATTTATATCATAATTATTGTCACCATCATTGTTTCTATATCTACTTTTTTCATGCTAGCACAGATTAGATGAAACTTACAGCTGTTTCGGCCTAGCGTTGGCATGCCCCATTCTATCTCTATAGCTCCTGTATGCCGGAGTAATTAGCAGATGAAAATGATGTAATGGGGGTACATGCATGATTCGCTAGGCCTCTTCAGAGATTTACAAAATTCAATACAAATATAAAATAAGAATAAAGTAAAAAAAAATAATAAAAAATGAAAATATAAAAATATAAGGCACATAAAAAAGCCTACAAACCGTATATAAAACCATATAAATAGTTATAAACACTCCAATACACATGCCTGTGCCTGTATACATAACCATACGTAGATATATATGGATACAAAAGCATAGATGAGTACATATGTGTGTCCAGATGCACATACACAGATGGCTGTACATGCACACCAAAATAGTCAACAGTCACTGCCACCACATGTGAGGGGGACATACACATATATATCTATCCCCTCACACATATGTACATACATACATATATGTATATATAAATATTCCCATACATACATGATCCCTGGCATGAACGTTATTTGTTGCGTTTTGAAAGCTGTTTATATGTTAAAATTTGTTGGGTGCGTGTGTGTCAGTTCTGTATGTGGTGGATGGGTCTAAGTGGAAGTTATTTCTTGAGGAGTTATTGATACACTAATAGTAATAATAATAATAATAATAATAATAATAACAACAACAACAGCAACAATAATAATAATATGCCAACTTTTTGAACTTTGTGATGAGGTACTCCGTTATTTTTTCCTATGGAGAAGATCAGGTCATTCTAGTAGTGGGTATTAGAAATTCTGCTGCTATTTGGGGAGGGGTAATTTATACTGCTAATTCCTCTCATCTAATTGGACAACTATTGTTTCAAACTATCTAGGCTTAACTACAGTTGGATAGACACCAACTGGTCAAGAGGGTTAGGCACGCATGCATACGTACACATACACACATGCGCGTGTTTTTTATATTTATATCTATATATACACGCGTACATATATGTATATATACGCATATACATACACACATACACATCCCTTCATTTCTGTATATACTTATATAGATGGATTGTATATACCAATACAAAGATTAAATGAGTTATTGATTAGATTATTAAGAAGTCTATATGCAGAAATAAATAAATAAATAAATAACTATCCTTATGTACATATACACGCTTACACGACCACACTATAATACGGGGTAAAGTAACAAGACAAAGCCATAATATATTAAAATATATAGCAAATCATGCATGTCACCCATTACATCATTTTCATCTGCTAATTACTCCGGCGTACAGGAGCTATAGAGATAGAATGGGGCATGCCAACGCTAGGCCGAAACAGCTGTAAGTTTCTGTCCATTCTCCAATAGCTAAATGTCCTTTATATTTGTAACCTTAATTGTTAATATGACATGGTATGTCATAAGTATCTGTATATTGTGGTTTTTGTCAATTTAGTTATAAAATAAACAGATTAATCAACGGAATACATTGTCTGCAAGTCAATGGATACTGCATATTCTCCTCCATTTTCTCATTGCTATATAAATTTAGGGTAAAATAACCCCCTTTTACCTGCACCCACTTATTGCACTTGGTATAACACTAGTGTAACAATAATTGGGTACCCTCCCAGCAGTATATTGGATAGATACTATCCCTTAGTGGGTTGAATCCTCAACCCCTAACTCTCTTGGAATATATATATATATATATTGCACAGTGAAAACGATCCAGAAACCACATGACTGCAAAGCAAACATCTTAACCACACAGCCATGGCTGCAGTTAGTGTTAAAAAAACTAAACAGCTTACAGAATATGGTAAACATGAATTATTCTAGTGTTAGAACAACAGACCCACCGATAATACTACTAATAATAATCCTTTCTACTACAGACACAAGGCCTGAAATTTTTGCGGATGGGTAAGTCAATTAAAGTAAAGATGGATGAAATGCTACTAAGCATTTTACCTGGCGTGCAAACGGTTCTGCCAGCTTGCTGCCTTACTACTACTACTACTAATAATAATAATAAATGGTCTGGGCTATGTAGTGGGAAACATGATCTAAAACTGGTTGAGCAAACATGCAGAGGCTTGTCATGCACAATGTAGAGCTGGCTGGTGATAAGCTAAAACTCATTGGCCACTCGTCTGGTTGTCCCATACTATATCACACATCCTTCTCCCCTTTGTTGTTTTGAAGTTTACTTTTCCATGCTTGTATGGGTCAGATGGAATTCAGTACAGCAGATTTTCTCACCTGCTTCCAAGCAAAGTAATAATATTTCCCTATCATTGGACATGTTTTCACAGAAAATTGGAAATGAATGAAACCACTCATTTACAGCTATTACACGATACCAGGACCAGGAGAAACAAACACACAACATCCAGCAAACTTCCTTCTGTTTTTTTCTCTGCCAAGTCCACTCACAAGGTTTTGGTTAGCCCAGGACTATAAGACACTTGTCCAGCATGCTACACATTGAGATTGAACCCAAAACAATATCGCTAGCAAGCAAGCTTTTTCCTTTCTAAGTGGTACTCAGTACCTGGACATAAGAGGCAAAGATACTGTTATTTTAGTTGGCAGTATTATAACTCTGTTATGAGGGCACATAGCCTAGTGGTTAGGGTATTACACCCATGATCACAAGATTGTGGTTTCAATTCCTGGACCAAGTGGTGCATTGTGTTCTTGAACAAAACACCTTATCTCATGTTGCTCTGTAATCACTTTGATACTTGATATGTGGTATAACATGCACTTATTCAAGCAGTGTTGATTTGATGGAGGGAGTAAAAGTTAATGTACAGCCCATATATTTGGTCACTATAAACAAATTATTTGTGCAGGTTGTTCAGCAAGAAATTGCTGAACTGTCTTTCTTGGACTATGAGAGACTACCATCATATTACTATATGAGTTCCTTTGGTTTGCTTTTCTTGGTGGTGGTGGGGATAGCTGCCATTTCTACATCAGTTTTTAGGGAGACAAGATATACAAATTCAAATATCTGCATGTGACAGTAAAGCAAGTACTTTCCCCATATAACTGGATGGTCTAATACATAAAAATCACACTTCCATGATGAGGAAATAACCTTTTTTCTGTTTTAGATAAAACAGACGAAAGCAAGGTGATGGATATCAGGATAACCAGATGAGAGGTCTGTAGTTTGTAGCCAGCACTATACTGTGCCCCACATGCCTCTACATGGCTACTTGATTACCTAGAAATAGCAACTAAATCTTATCTTCATCAAATCATTACCATTTTGAAAAAGGAAGAACACATTGAATCATGTGATCATGAATATGCTATCCTTGAAAACAAAACAGGACAGTCTAGCCATGGTTGGGATGTCTTTGCACTATCAGGGTTGATCTGGAATTAAACAACATTCTGCTAGACAAGCCAAACAAACCGCTAAGTGGTTGCTCAATCTTCTAGAAATAACAGCACAATGATAAATAGAGAATATAAATGTTAAGAGTCAACTATAGTAGTTCAAATAGAGAGCATGAGTTCAATTTCTGGGTCAATCAACCTCTATACTATGGAGCAAACACGGCTTGTGGTTAAGAAGTTTGCTTCACAACCACATGGATTTGGGTTCAGTCCCACTGTGTTACAGTTTGAATAAGTGTTTTGTTCATATATATATATAGCTTTAATGTTTATCTTTTACTTGTTTCACTCATTAGACTATGGCCATGCTGGGGCACCACCTTGAGGAACTTTTAGTTGAACTAATCAACCCCAATACTTATTTTCTTTTAATGCCTAGCACTTATTCTATCAGTCTCTTTTGCCAAACCACTAAGTTGTGGGGACATAAACACACCAACACTGATTGTCAAATGGAGGACAAACCACCACTTGACAACTGGTGTTGGTGCATTTATGTCCCCATAACTTAGCAGTTTGACAAGAGACTGACAGAATAAGTCCTAGGATCAATTTGTTTGAATAAAACCCTTCAATGTGGTGCCCCAGCATGACTGCAGTCAAATGACTGATACAAGTAAAAAATAAAAGCTATGTAGTGAGCATGAGTGTATGTCTCCTTCTCTTGACAGCTGCATTCAATGTTAACTAAATCACCACTTGCAGAAAGAAGATGTTAATTATTTACAATCTGTGATGAAAATATGCCTAACAACTGAACTGTTTCAGTTACAAGGATTTGGGGAAATATTACTTTGCTAGAAACAAGTGAAGATTGGTGACAGGAAGAACATCCAGCCATGGAAGATCTGTTGCAGGTTTCATGTAAACAAAGCAAGCATGAAAAAAATAGTCATTAAAATGATGTTTGAGTAGAACAAGCAAGAGATATCCCATATATAGTCAACTAAATGAGAATGTTCTAACCTTAACCCCAACCTGGATTAAATAATAGGTTCTTAACATTCTGAATATTATAGATACCTGAATAAGGTAGGGAGTTTCAATGCTTGAACCATTGACTATAACAGACAGGATACAAGACCAAATAAATCAAAGTGTGTATATTATATATATATATATATATATATATATATATATACACACACAGGACATCTTGAAATTAAGGCAACCAAAGTTTTAGGCTTTAATAACTACCAATAAATATGATATGATATGAAAATTATACTTCATTATGAAAGCTTAGTGTATCTTCTTTTTGTTTCAGCCGAAATAAATTCAGATATACAAATTAGATAATGGCTATAGACTGAAATACAATCATAACCCTCTACAAAGGGGGTGAAAGTAATACAGCTATAGCAAAAAAGCTTCAAATTAACTGAGCAAGTCTGGAAAATTGCCAAGAAATTTCAAGAGACTGGTTCCATTGCTGATCGACCTGAATGTGGCTGAAAAAGAAGTGTGCAGACCCCTCAGCTTAACAAAAGTACCAGAGAAAAGATACAGCAAAATCCTTGTCATTCTGTCAGAAAACTGACCGTCACAAAAAAAAAAATAAGTTGAACATTGATGTATCAAGTGCTGAAGGAGGATCTCAAGACCCACCCCTGCAAGATGATCAGCCACCATGAAGTCACACAAGTTTATAAGGCCATGAGACTGGAGAGAAGTTGTCTTATCCTGCATCAGATTGCTGAATGCACACTGCCCAACCTACTGTTCACTGATGAAAATAAATTTGACATCAGACAGCAAACCACTTTTATGACCAACTTTGGAGTATATCTGGCTCCATCAAGGTTAGACTCAAAAATCAAAATCAAAATCTAGTCAATAATGGTTTGGGTGTCTCACATTTTTGTGCCCTTGGGTTTTAAAATGAACACTATGCAATACATGAGCAACATTCTGGAAGCTGAATTGCTTCCATGGGTGAATGAGCACTTTCAAGGTACACCTTGGAGCCATCAAGATTTGGCTTCATCCTACAGCTACATTCAGACACAACACTAGATTCAGAAAAACATATCATTGTTCATAAGCAAGGATGTATGGCCCTCAAGAAGCCCTAATCTCAACCTGTTGGAGTTTTCTGTTCTGTCCATTTTGGAGACGAAGATCTCAAGCATCACTCTGAAGGCAAAACCGTACCAGGAATAGGCTTCGATCTCACAAGAACAGATGCATGTGAAGCATTCACACTTAGACTTAAGGCTGAGATTCAAAATAGAAGTGGTCACATTGAATAAATGTGGTAGGGTCATAATTGTTTCCTTAACTATTGCATTGCAACAATATTTTACTTTGGCAAAATTGAAAACGCTGGTTGCATTAATTTTGAGATACACCATGTTTGTATGTATGTGTATATATATATATATATATACATATATATATATAGGACTTCCATTTGTTAAATCTGATCATGCATCTGCACAATTATGGACCTGGGTAAGGTTGAAGAAGGTAAACAGTTTCCCATTCTACCATTGTTTATCTCAGGGAAAGGGCACCAGCCTGGGCTCACACACCTTAACAGTGTTGTCACAGCAATGCCATCAGAAAGAAAAGAGATAACTTAAGGTATTTTCAATTTTGTTAATCCAATGCCCTAAATTGTTATGCATTCTACATTTTTATTAAACTCAGAATGAAAGGCAAAGGTGACTTTAGTAGCACAATTTCAGAATAAAAAGCCAGAGAAAAAAAATAGCAGATGGTATTCTAACTCTAATGACTGTCGATTTACTGCCTTGAATTGTTGTATATTGAAAATTTTTCATCTCAGAAATTCAGGTAAAATTAAAAAATAATGGCCAAATTTTCCTCAAGTTACAATCTGCTGTCTTAAAAGAAGGTTGTGTAGTCCTCAGCATCCTTTGTTCTAACATCCACTTTCCTATGCTTGCATGGATCAGATAGAGTTTATTGAGGCAAATTTTCTATGGTTTAATGCCCTTCCTGTAATCAACCTTCACTTGTTTCAAGCAAGGTAATATTCCCATTTGGCCAGACATGTTTTTACAGTATATGAATGACTACTTGTGTGACTGACATTAATTTACAACTGCTATGTAATGGCAAGATAAGGAGACAGAAATATACATGTGCATGTATGTATATATAATCAACATTTGGTCACTTCACAAAAGAACTCAAAAAAGATTTGGTAGATGGAAACTGAATAAGCATTGTGTGTATACACACACAAACGACAGGCTTTTTTTCAATTTCCATCTACCAAATCTACTCACTGATAGATACCAATTATAATGAACATTCACCTGATTCATTTGACAACAAATGGGTTTACAAAAGAAAAAGATAGCTAACAAGGGAACTGCTACTTGGTCACGAGTTACAAAAATAATTTCAAATCATAACTTACCATCTTAAAAAAAAAAAATTAAAAAAAAAACCACAAATAAGATGGGTGAATGAAACATGGTCAGAACATTGAACATAATCCTTCTTGATTAAACCTAACCTGGAATTAAACAACAATAGTAACATTCACAAGAACAGTGATGTGAAATGAAGTTTGCTTCATAACCACATGCTTTTGAGTACTATTTCAGCATGGCACCTCAAGCATTGTGGTTGGAATTGTTACACAGAAACTGTATGGAAGCCTACAGTATAACTACACCCCACCTTTGTTCATAACTCACAATATTCACCTCTATACCCATCTTTATCCATTTGTTACTACTCTCACTCTGTATCCTCTTAACCTCACCATTTTGTACCTTGAGGGTTTGCTCTAGCACCCCATCACTACCTGTTACCTCTGCTATAGCAAGGCAACTGTGCTTGACCCTCTGTCATACCTTAACTTTTCAACACCTGGCATAAAGTCATCCACCTTCACCTTCCCTCCTAGTAGAACCTCATTAGTATGTGGCACACACACACACACACACACACAAAATCTACTGCACTCTGAAAATGGTTGGTATTAGGAAGAGCAACCAGCTGTAGAGAGACTATGGCAGCATAGAAAGCAGACATTACACACACAGCTCTATAATTTTGAAGTGCTAGTGAGATACAGAAAAGGCCTTAGCATGAAAAATGGACTAATGAGTTGCTAAAGTTACAATTATCCTTTTGGGTTGGTAAAATCCACAAATAGTTTTCTCCAGGTATCTCTAGATCATCTCATATTTTTAACAATTCAGAAAGTAAAAACAAAATATAATCATGAAGCCTTGGGAATCTTGATCAAATTACAATGTTCATAGCAGGGACACCATTAATTTAGGTTTTGCTTTGTTGCATTTACATTTTTCCAGCTTATGCCCCAACTGTCCTGTGTGCTCTGACTAGACATAGCATATAACTATATGTTACAGTGTACCCAGTTGATAAGCTTCACTTTAATCTAAAACAGTAAAAAGAAACAACACAAAGGAAAACAAAACAAAACAAAAAGCACACGGCCTGAAATTTTGTGGGGGTAACATTTGATTATGTTAACCCCAATACTTGATGGTATTTTATTTTATTGATACCAGAAGGCTGGAAGGTAAGACAACAGTGGATTTGAACTCAGAACATGTGCCAGGTAAAAAAATTTTGTTACATATAATAACTGTTTTTAAATAGACAGGTCTCGCATTTGATGAAGTAGCAAACAGTTCATTCTATCATCCCCAGTATTTGACAAGTAATTAATTTGATCAACTCCAGAATAACGAAAGGCAAAGCTGAGTTGATCTTAAGATTTGAACTCAAAATGTTAACAGTCAGAACAAATACTCGATGACATTTTTGACTGATGCTCTACCAATTCCACAAACCTATTACTCTCTAAAACAATAAATAATCAAAACAAAAGAGAAAAGTTTATATAACTAAAGCCAGGTGGTTGACTGATAATTCCATAATATTGGCTGTCTTAATCACTGAATTAAATGGTTTATAATATTTATTTTGAAAGGAATATCATGAACAAATTAATGTAACCAGTGATTGTTACGAAGAAGAGGAATTTATTTCCAGTGATGTAAATATACTTTATAAGCAAGAAAAGAGGTAATTGAAGGCAATCAGCTTAGTAAATACTGAGATTTTTTTTCATAGTTTTCTTTATTTCATCAAAACAAAAGATACAATGCTGACCATCATCACTGCCAAAGTTTAGAGAGAAGAAAAGAGAAAGAGAGAGGGAGACAGGATTCAGCTATTACAATAATATAAATTTTGTTATTGCATGATTAGTAAAATGAGAATCTCTAGAAGGAAATTCACTGGTCTGTCCCAATAATGATTATAAAGGAGCTGTAATTTCATGATCTAACATTATCTGAACAGAAAGAAATGGTTCAAGGTATATTTTTAACAATAATAGAAAGGTGGTGGGGGGAGGGCAATAAAGAAAGGAGGAAGGGAGAAAGAGTGATAGAGAAAAGCTAACATTCAGCATAAATAAATGGACAGCATACCATGATTCAAAAAGCATCTTTTGAATGGCATTTAAGCAAAGAGAAAAAGCACAAAAATATAGCTTTTGAAATTGAAATGAAAATAAAGTGTTTTAAATTTTGTTTTTCTTTGTATATGAAATGACAGAGATTGGTCTGTAAGTGAACAGCAAGGTAGTCCATGTTTGTGGAGGCTACACACTGCCAATTGTTAACCCACAGAAAAGAAAGGAATTCTATATTGAAAGTGGACTTCATTAGAAACAGCAGAGGAAGGGTAGAAAATTGTGCAAATTGTCAATTTTTTTTTCTTCTATCTTCTTTTTCTATCATGCAGCAGAATAAAATTATAAAAAAATATTAAAAAAAAAAATAAAAAATTGAGAAGCTGAAATTACATGATTTTTAGCTGAATCATTCCATTTTTTGATCTTAAAAATTATATAGCATAATGTGAAATGGAAATTAGTGATTTTTGTTAGAGTTTATTTCCATTCTTTCGTGATCTCAAAAGCCCATTCCCATTTGAGATACTCAATACCATCATCATCAACAAATTTACTGCGCACAGTGTAAGTACCACGGCTAATCAATCCAGATGGAGCATCTTCACTAGGCGTCAAATAACTTACGAGATCTTTAGAAGGACCATAGCTCCCCACCATGTGGTTGAAGTTATCAACTGAAATAAATAAGATAAAATATGTAACTATTTGTGAAAATAATACAAAATATATCTTTTCCAAACAATAATCTTCAATTTTTATTAATTTCACTTCTCTAAGGACCTCATTCATTTCTAAATTCTGTTATCCACCCAGCTGCTTCTTAGGCATCCTTCAAACTGTCAGAAGACAACAGACGGCTCAAAATAAAGAAATACCAATTAATCATTGATATTGTAAAACTTTCGATTTTATCTCCTACTGTAAATTTATTTCAAGTAGAAAGATCATAATCTGCTATGATTTCCACAATTAGATGGTGACACTCACCAAGTTTATATAGAAAGGAACAAGTGATTAATGGCAGGGGCATCAACATTTTATCATAGAAATACCTGAGCTCAGTGATGTTATCTGTCTTGTCCAGTGGAAGATTTCAGCTAAGCTGTGAATTCTACCCCGTTGTATGTATGACACCTTGGGAAAATGCCTTGTGAGTAGAACTGTTATACAGAAAGTGTGTGGAAGCCCTTCTCACATGCATGTGTATCATCATCATTGTTTTAACGTCCACTTTTCCGTGCTTGCATGGGTCAGATGATATCTGCTTAGATTTTCAAAAGCAAGATGCTTTTCCTGTCACCAACCCTAATGTTTCCAAGCAAGGTAATATTTCCCTTAGTCCTTTGAACAAGAAAAAACAATGACCAAACGTTTTTTCACAGAAGATTGCAAACAAACAGCAGCAGTTGCATGATGGTGGATTTTGTTTACAATTAGTACAATGTCAAAACATAGAGGCAATGGGCTTCTTTCATTTTCCATCTACCAAATTCACCAACAAGACTTCGACTGGCCTGGGTCTATAAAAGACACTCGAATAAGTTGCCATGGAGGGGGAATGAACCTAAAACCACATGGTTGTGAAGCAAACTTCTTAACCACATAGCCATGCCAAGGTGCATGTGTCAGTGTTTACATTCTTGTCTTCACATAAAAACCATTCAGCAAATTGATGACATAGGCTTAAATTTCATGTTACCAATGTACTATAGCTCAGAAATTTTGAAGAGTAGGGCAATAAAAAGAAAATCCTTTACTTCAAGGCAAGGGAAGGGTGAGTAACAGGAAGAACATCTAGCTATAAAACAATATTTCAGCAATAAGCTTGTCTAACCCATATTAGCAGGGAAAAATGAATGCAAATAACCGAACAAATTCACTGCAAGATAATGCAATAATGATATAAATAAACTTGCTGACTGAAGCATGTCTTAATAGCTATTTTACATGTAAGATTCTGGGATACTTTGTGAGTTAGGTTTTATGCCAGGAAAATGACCACAGAGGAAACAAGAAACAAAATCTTTAATATAGCTCATTCAGTCAAAAATGCCTGCTTTAAATACAGGAACCACTTAAGATTATCTGAAGTAAAAAGCTAACAAGAACTTGACCAAACAATATTCAATAACAAAATGGAACACTATGTTTATCATTTTAATGTCCACCTTTTCATGCTTTTGTGGGTCACATGAAACCCATTGAATCCTTTTACTGTAGATGTTAATCCACTCAGTTTCATTATCCATAACTATGGAAAGTGGTTTTATATATCAACCTATCTTTTGCTGAGGAATGTAGTGTTTGAAACTAGTGTTGGAATATTTGAAGTTTGAGGCAACATGATACGTAGAAAACACAAATTCTAATTTTTGGTAGATATTTAACCAGGCTCCAATCTGGTTTGGCAGAGTTTCTACAGCTAGATGCCCTTCCTAACGCCAACCACTCCGAGAGTGTAGTGGGTGCTTTTACGTGCCACCAGCACGAAGGCCAGTCAGGCGGTACTGGCAACGGCCACACTCAAAATGGTGTATTTTACATGCCACCTGCACGAGAGCCAGTCCAGCGGCACTGGCAACGATCTCGCTCGAATGACTTTTCACATGCCACCAGCACAAGTGCCAGGAAGGCGACGCTGGTAACGATCACGCTCGAACGGTGGTGCCATCACGATTTCGCTTTTGCTTGCCCCAACAGGTCTTCGCAAGCCGAGTTTAGTGTCCAATGAAGGAAAGGTACGTATAAGTGGGCTGGCTACATCCCTGGCAGAGGCCTTGGATTTTGGTCTCACTTGGCTTGCCGGGTCTTCTCACGCACAGCATATTTCCAAAGGTCTCGGTCAGAAGTCAGATTGGAGATTGGTGTAGCCATCTGGTTCAACAGTCCTTTGTCAAATCGTCCAACCCATGCTAGCTTGGAAAGCGGACGTTAAACGATGATGATGATTTAACATCATTAGTGAAATAACCATGAAATTTAATTTCACAGTTAAAGGATTAAAGGTTCTGAGATTGTAAATTTTACTTGTAAGAGAGAGGGACTTGTGTTCTGGTCAATTTCAACAAATTTTTGCAATCAACAAATCTATAACCGTTTTGAGGAAGCTGAGATATCTATGTCTATCACTGAAATACATAATCTTTTCTCATCTAGAGAAAAAAAGTAGTTTTGTCCAATACAATATAGATTTAGCACCCAGTGTTAGTAGGTTGCTAAACATTAAAAATGAAAATGTAGAAAAACCAGCTAGAACTATAAAAGGAAAATTACAATAAATCATACATACCTCTGATACCTTTACGATAGACAGTTTGGTAATAATTCAAACCACAGACAATGTCTCGTTGAACATAAAAATCAATCTGCATTCGATATTTGCAACCTTCTTTTATAACAAATGCATTTTTACAGAGTTTGCTCAGATCACCTGAAAAAATATAGAGAACAACATAAAACTAAATTACAGAAACCTATGCAATCACCAACTAATAGTGCATGCTTTTAACAGCTAATTGCTATTTTTAGTGTCAATTAGATATGTAGACATGGAAAGAATTGAGCTTTGTCAAACAAAGTAATAGTAATGCAAAATTTGCACCAATGGATAACCTACTCATCAAATTAACATGTAAATTGGCTGAGTATTCCACAGACATGTACTCTTAATATGATTATATGGTGGAATCAATGCAACACAAATTGGACTCTTGAGCTATAAGTACAACCCATGTAACAAGTTTCTCAAAAAGGTTACATTTGGCTAAATTCATTCAGAAGGCTTGGGTCAATCTGAGATTATGGTAATTGCACTTGCAACAGTGAGATTGAATTTTGGGTTGAATCATGATTGCAATGTGAACTTCTTAACTGTGTAAATATGTCTGCATCCACTAATAATGAAGTACACATCACACACACACAGTGAACTGGCAGAGCTGTTAAGAGTGAATGCCTAGTTCTTTGCAAACTGTTACCATTTGCCTTTCATCCTTCTGAAGTTCATAAAATATACCACAGGAAATACAGTTCTATATTTAAGAGATGAGGAATTATGTACATTATTTACAATTGACAGATATTTGTCCTCATCTTGTTTATTGTTTATTGTTAACACAACATTTCGGTTGACATACCCTCCAGCCTTCATCAGGTGTCTTGGGGAAATTTCGAACTTGGGTTCTCATTCCTAAGGTATTTCTTTATGTTGTTGTTATTATTATCATTATTCAGGTCACTACTTAGAATCGAACTCAGAATCTTGGGGTTAGTAGCCAAATTCTCAAAGTATTCAACACCACTAAAACCAACACTATGGCTGGGCTGCGATATGTTGATGACACCTTCATACTCTGGCCCCACCACTGCCTATGTATGTGTGCAAATGCAATAAACGCTGTTAACCCATTTAAAGGAAAACGAAAAAATGTGTTATGTATTTTAAATAGATCTAAGCTAACAGTCAGTGTTTTTAACTCAATGTAAAACAGCAGTTGGTGTATCCTGTGTAGTGTAATACTAAATCCCAAAGGAAATAAATTTAAAAAAAAAAAAATTTATAAAGAAAATTTATAAATTAAAAAAAAAAAAGAAAATTTATAAAGTGTGAATGAGACAAACAGTGATGGTAAGTGAAAGATCTATATTTCAGTCTACAAGTTCAACAAACTGTTGTTTGGTTGATTGACAAAAAAATAGTTCCAAAATGTGCTCAAATTTGTAACTTCCTTAGCTACCAAATATGAGACAGTGTGGATCTCAAAATTCCTCAGTATATGGGCACTATTTAAATTACTATTACAAAAAAAAAAAAAAACATATGGTATTGCTTATGGGAAATGCCCAAGAGAAAGTGCAATAATTTTTAATTTTCCCTTCAATTAAAATAAAATTTGATTGAAAAAAAAAATTACTTCTAAGAGAGTCTGACATCATCCCATGCTTTAGTGCCGGATGTTTACACTCCAGCCTAAATGTAGCATGCAAAGATGAGGAGGAGAAAGAAATGGAAAAGAAAAAAAATTAGAAAATTCATATAAAATTGTTATATATATATATATATATATATATATATATATATAAAGACAACTGTCAAATTATCCTGAAACTTTACCTATGAGTGAAATAACTACATCTGGTCTTGAATCTACTTTTAATATCAGTTTTTGCAGAATTACTTTGTTTGGATTATCAGGATCTGAAAATAAATAAATAAATAAATACAATAAAAAACTGTTTTGATGAAGGGTTGGCAGCAAGAAGTTAACAGGAAAGGGTTGGCTACTGGTTGTTAAAATCTTGTCTCACTTACCTCCCAAATAAGCTACATTAACAGAGAAAAAAACCCAGACATTAAGTGAAATAAATGATCTTATGACAGATCAAAGACATGATTAGTTTCCATCCATAAATCAGTAAACAAAACCGCCTCTAAAAGAGAACTGGTTTTGAAAATATCCAGGTCAATTTTTCTTTTTATCTCTCATGAATTGCTACATGTTAACATTTCTTTGAATTGTTTATGACAGGTTTTATATTTAAGACAGTAGCCATCCTTAGAGAAGTGGGAAAGTCAACTCCCCTCCTCCCCAAACATTTTAAATACTAAATGTTTGTATAAAACATTTGCTGTATCTAGTAGACATGGAGGAGCAGGAAATGGTGAAAGACAATCAACTCAGCCTTTATATCTTTAACCACCATAGTGTTCGGACCAGCCAAAACCAGTTGAAAATAATTCACCTTTATTTACAGCCAAATCTGACTGTATCTGATTCCTCTACAAAATTGCTAAAAATAAAAAAATCACGTCATTGAATTCTTGTAGCCTTGAGAATGCGAGATAAAGCCTTTCCTGCTTTTATTCAAATAAAAATACTGTGAAATTTTGGAGACTTCTTGGTTTTTCCAACATTTGAAGAGAAGTGTATATCTTAGTTTTAACGATATGGTGTCAGCAAGTAGCGATTAGTACTTTAAAGGTTTTACTCTTGATGTACAAAATATAAACACAAACAGTGATTTGTCTTTGGACGAATCTGATATTGATATTTATGAATCTTCATTGGGTGAGGAAGATTTTGATAATGAAAGTGATGAAAATGATATCATAAACATTACGCCAACATGGTTGAAGATACATCAACCACAATTCCCGAGTTCACAGAAAAGACTAGTCGACAACTCAGTTTACCCCCTTATGCTCAACCACTGGACTCTTCGTTTTTACGGAAAAGCACTTTTTGAAACTGTTGGCGGACCTGGTTTACAGTCACCCCATCCCCTAAACTGACCTTTCCAATTTTTTTTTCGCTGTAGGATTCCTATGTTTTAGATGACAGAGATTCCGAATATGTAAAAAACCACGTTTTCAAAATTTTTAATACCCCTCCGCCACATTTTTAATTTTAAACTTTTTTTCAATCTACATGGAAAAATATGGATATTAAGAATATAGGGGGCGAAAAAGCAAAAGACAAATTTTAATTTAAAATTTTTAATGAAAAACTCCAAAATTGATCCATATCCTATCTCGTTGTCTAAAAATGAAAATGAACAGTTGTTTTGTCCGTTTCTGCATGTGCACATTTATAGTGAAACAGCAAAAGTACTACAGCATGTGAAGCTCTCACCACGAAACTCGATATTCTAAAAATAACAGCTAAATGTCTGGAGAATTTTTGCACTTGTGTGTGCACATGCAACAATTTCTATCGCTGTTATTTTTAGCATATCCAGTTTTGTGGTGAGAGCTTCACATACCGTGGTCTTTTGCTATTTCTCTAGAAATGTATGCATGCAGAAACGGACAACACAGCCGTTCATTTTCACTTTTAGACAGCGGGATGTGATGTGGATCGATTTTGGAGTTTTTCATAAAAAATTTGAAATTAAATTTTGTTCTCCACCCCATATTCTTAATTGCTGTATTTTTCCATGTAGATAAAAAAAAAAAAAAAAATAAATAAAATTTTGAAAAAAGTTAATTAAAAATTGGGAGGGAATTAAAAATTTTGAAAACGTGGTTTCTCGCTTATTCGGAATCTCCCTCATTGAAAATCATCGAAAAGGTCAGTTGGGGTGGGGGTGGGGGGTGACTGTATGCCAGGTCCGCTCAAATAAATATGCTCAATGCATAATTTCTATTCATAGAAGACCCAATCCACTTATGGCAGCCAACTGATATTGCAGAAATGTGAGCTCTTTTTTTACTATAAACATTAGGTTTGGTATCAAGCAGCTTACTCAACTGTGGAACTACTGGAGTCCTGACATAAAGTATGGCAATCCATATACCTGCCACATTATATCTAACTATAGTTAATTCATATACTGTTTATGCAAAAAGCCACCACCAAAGGACTATGACCATTTGAAATTTTGGGCTGACATCACATCTCAGTTACACGAAGGCTTTTCTTCCAGAAAGCACAGAACTGAGAGAAAAGCAAAATCAACAGAGGTGAATGTCAAAGAAAATATTGACTTCCATAAAGTGGGAAAAATAAATGGAAGGAAAAAAAAGTTTGCAGACTGTGTTTGCTGCAAAGAAGAAAATTTGCGAAAGACTATCAGGCCGAGACCTCACATGTATTTGTTTTGCAAAGTGCCTTTGTGTAAAGGGCTTTAGACAGTTTCACAATAGAAATATAGCACAACTATATTTTGCTGTTTTTAGTAATACTGTCATATATTCCCTTCATTTTATTACAAATAATATGTGAAAGTGAGAAAAACACATTTATTTTCAGTATGTTACACACCTGTATTCATCTTTGTCTCACCCTTAAATGAGCATTTTCTTTTTTAAGGGGCATTCTGCTATGTAAATGTATTCACTTAATTGTATAAGAGTACAAAGCCAATGCTATATTAACTAGTAAAAGAGTTTTGTACTTTCCAATGAAAATATTTGAATGAAAGATAGAGAAAGAATAAAATCTTGTATCGATTATACCTGTATTTTAATTCAAATTCATGTAATTCATCTTGAAAAATGACAAAATTGTTGGCAATTGACATCTGGGATAATTTTAGTAACAAATCAAACATGTTAGAAGCATTAAGAATTTCAAATTTTAGTGTTTATACATAAAGTTATTGCTTTTACACCTGTTAATTAAATTTACCTGCCCATAAAAGTAACATTTAATCAGAAAGATCTGCTAAAATTACATTACTATAAACCACTGGTTTATAGCTATGTAACTGACAAAATTGCAAATCTGTATGTAAAAAAATTAGCAAAGTTACAAGCAAATATCGTGGACATCCCTCTTGAACCTGAATAATTCCATATAATGTGAACAAATGAGCATTACATTTGACAGATTAATCTGAACACTAAAGGGTTAAACATTGAATATTTGTAAACTGATAGCTCTCATCCAAAGTGGTGATGTTTGCCTACAACCAATGGCATTTCCTTGGCCAATGAGATAGGGAGTGCTTTAAAACTGAAGTTTAATGAAATATAGGAATTGATGGAATGAGAAAGAATTCCAGAGGGTTGAAATTCTTGGAATCTACAGAGTTCAGCAGAAAAAATACAATTTATGCAAGAAATCAGTTTAAAAGTGAAGAGGGATGAAAAGCAGCTACACCTTTAGGATGGTGATGATGAAGAGGGTGGAAAATCAAGGTTAGACTGAGAGATTTTATTGACTATATGGGAGGATTTCTTTTGAATGAGGTCCAAAATGACCACAGCCAATGGAAAAAGATTGAGAAAGAAAGAGGAAAGAAAACAATAGGGAAGAAGACAAAAAGAGGAAGGAGACAGAAGGGGAAGAAAGAGAAAGAGAATGAAAGACACAAGACTTAGAAACAGGAAGTTTTGCAAATACTTCCAAACAGAATAGAAGTTATACTTTTCATAGACACTTCTTCAATTCAAGTACCCAGAGCAGTGATTCTTAACTTTGGTGGTAGAGCGTGCTCCAGCCTGGAGGTGTTATGGGCTCACAAGGTGGTGTTGAATGTTTAGAGAGGTTGTGATTATTTTTTTGAGATAAAAATATTTAAACTGGATACAATGCTTATATATTAAACATATATATCAAAAAAATCTTTGTTGGGATAAAAATAATCAGTAAGTCACTGAGTTATCAGTGAGCAGAAAAGTGACCGACAATGTGTCAATGTCCAAAATATTTTCTTAATAAGTTATCTTTGTTAATAATTTCCATAAAAATTTAGCATGGGAGCACTAATCTATGCAAATAGCTAAAAGAAGGCATGCTAGATAGGATAAAACAATAAAAACAGGACAAAAACTACACAAAATTAACCTCTTGATTAAAATTCAAAATTTTTACTATATAGTGCAGACATGGGCGAATTGTCAGAAAGTGAACTCCATGCGATATGACTTATCATCAGGCAGGCTACATGACTAAGAAATTCAAAGTAACTTTTAAAGATCTAGAAAATACAAACTAATGCTTGGGAAACCTGAAGAAACATGTTAGTCATAAACAACCAAGGAAGAGATACCCTTGTTGGTTGACATGTGCAGACACACACACACACACACACACGTGATTAAAAATTCCTTTTAGTATTTAAATGCTAACATTTTCATTTTGTTCTAATTTAGTTTATATATATATTTAATACTATTTTTGCTACTATGTTGCAAATATGTTTTGAGATTACACACACATCATTCATATATTTTAGAAAAATGTCATAATTGAAAGATGGGAAAATATTGATTACCTAAAAATGCTAGCCCCCACCCACACACAGTGTACCATTTTGTGTGTGTGTGTGTGTGTGTGTGTGTGTGTGTGTGTGTGTGTGTATTAGACTGCAGCTTTGAAGGGTTTAGTTAAATCAACCCCAGTACTTTGTTATTTTAAGTCTGGTACTTATTCTATGAATTACTTTTTGACAAACTGCAAAGTTACAGGGATGTGCACAATCCAACACTGGTTGTCAAGCAGTGGTGAGGGACAAACACACACACATGTATATGTATGTGTGTGTGTGTATGAGCGTTTATATGTTCTTGAGCAAGATGCTTCATTCTAAGATTTAATAATTATGTGCTCAAGTGTAGATGGTGGTGGATTTCTGGGACTGACTATGAGAGTTCAGTGGTTTGATCAACTGAATTACCTGCTCCTGAATTAACACGTGATAAATTCTTAGGCAGAATCAGCATGACAAGGCTGTACCTTTTCATACTTTTATACAGCTTTCATCTACCCAATTCCATTTACAAAGATATGGGTTGATTCAAAGCTATAAAAATGGCATTTGCTCAAGATGCCAGTCAGAAGGATCAAACCCAGGATCTCATACTTGTTAATATCTTTTTAACCATTTAAGCTAAAAAATAGATATACATATGCTAAAGGAGATTTTAATTATCCTGTAATATCAACCTGGGGCTAAACATAACCTTCATCATCATCATTGTTTAAATGTATAACTTTACATGCTTGCATGGATCAGAGATTATTGAAACGAATTTTCTACAGCCACATGTTCTTCCTGCCACCAACCCTCACCTGTTTCTGAACAAAGTAATATTTCCCCATGCCCAGACATATTTTCACAGAATATTGGAAATGAATGACACTGCTTGTAGGACAGTGATACTTATTTACAACATCAAGATAAAGAGACACACATTATATATATATATACACTAACTGGCCCTGTGCCATCAAAAATGATGGCTAATTGTAGTATTTTATATATAAATATGAATGATAAATTAAGTTAATACACTTGTCAATGTTCACATACATTCAGACTTCCCTTGTACACATACACACATATAATCAGAGTTGAAACATTTTGATTTTTCTTTTCAGCATTAAATGTTCACCATCCCACCAGTTTGCCATAACCCCTTACTTCCTTATTCATCTATCACCCCTTTCTTTCTCATTCATATGTTGTGACAGAGAAAAACACAAGAGTATTATTATAGTAGATGAGCTACTTTCAGTTTCAATTTCCCAAATCCACTCAAGGCTTTTCGTTGACCCAAGGCTATGATAGAAGGCACTTGTCCAGTGGGACAGAACCCAAAACTATGTGGTTGGGAAGCAAACCTTTCAATCAGTGTCACTCCACCTATAGCCGCACAGCCAAAAATTCAAAGAACTAACAAAGATAAAAAGTAACAAACAACTGTATCTGATATTGGTTTTAAATTTTGGCACAAGGCTAGCAATTTCAGAGGAAAAGGTAAATCAATTACATTGACCCCAGTGCTCAACAGGTCCTTACTATATCAACCCTGAAAGACTGAAAGGCAAAGCCAACCTCTGCAGAATTTCAACATACAATGTAAAAGCAGACAAAATACTTCCAAGCGTTCTGCCTGGTGCACTAACTATCCTGGCAGCTTGCTGCCTTACAACTGTATCTAATATCAATTACAAAATACTATAGAGTAATTATTAATAGCATCAACAATAGCAATATCATAACCTTTACAACGTCAAAATACCTACACTTAAAAGCAATAAAATGCCTTCAAACATTTGTGCAAAAATCAGCTTCACAAAAACGAAAAGTGTGTATCTTTTATCTTTCATTTGTTCCAGTCATTAGACTGCAATCATGCTAAGGCACCGGCTTGAAGAATCTTCTTAGCTGAATGACTCTCAAGCCCAGTATTTTCTTTTCTTTAAAATCCTGATATTTACTCTATAGGTCACTTTAGACAAACTGCAAAGTTACAGGGATGTAAACACACCAACACCAGTTGTCAGATGGTGGTGGGAGACTAAGACATTTTTTATATATATATATATATGTGTGTGTGTGTGTGTGTGTATGTGTGTACATATGTGTATGTTTGTGTGTGTATATATACCGGGTGCGATGGGTAAATTGTTGCCATTTTATACTTTAAAGTTTGCGCATGCACATTGCTTGTCTCAGTTGGGCACTGTCTGTGAGAAAAACAGCACCATGACAATTCAGTCTGCCAGAAATTTGGAAACGACATGCCACAGTGCTTGGCATTCACACCAGAAGCTCCAATATAAACATTTCAGAGTGTTTGGGCGTCAATTTGAGGACATGTACTGAGAGCGATAAAAATCAAACATCCAGTCAACATCATAATGTTTGGACTGATCACTAGTGATGGTGACATCATGCTTTCATACAAGGCCTCAGACTCAGCATGGGAGGCCTACATCAAGTGCCTGGAGGAGGTTGTGCTGCCCTGGGTCAAGACAGTGACTGCTAGAAGACTGTCTGGCAACAGACTCTACACCATGTCACACAGGCAGGAGAACCCAGTCATGGCTGTCAGACAATTTCTGAGATCACATCACCCCTAACTCCCAACACTGCAACCCCCTTTATTATGTGTGTGGTGCAGTTGAGCGTGAGACCAACAAAACTCCTTGTAACACCAAAGATGAACTGAAGGCAAAGATTACGGCAGCATTAACCAACTTAAACAAGGAGACCATCCAGAAGAGTTGCAGGAGATTCCAAAGTTGTCTGGAAGTCTTAGTTAAACCAATGGCGATTTTATTGAATAAATTTACTCTTTAGTATTTCAAGATATTTTTATGTAATTTTGAGATGTCAATGTTATTTTCAGTTTTGCATAATTTAGACGACAGTCTATTCACTGCACCCTACACACATACAATGGGCTTCTTTCAGTTTCCATCTACCAGATATACTCACAAGGCTTTGGTCAGCCTGAGGATGTAGTAGAATCATATGCCAAAAGTGCCATGCAGTGGGATGAAACCCAAAACCATGTGGTTGGGAAGCAAGCTTTTTATCACACAGCTATGCCTATACTTTTTTCTTCCTTGTTACTTGGGATCTACCTTCAAAGCTGCTAGTTTTGATCCTATTTTCAGAAACTGGATTGCTTCAGTATACAACAGTATCTGTTTTATGGTTAGATAAACTGCCACCTATGGGAACCTTTTTGAATCATGCATTCAATGTGGACTGGCTTGGGATAAAACAACAGCTAGAATAAAGTTTAAAAGTATCAGTAAATCGTTACATTGTACCACAATCAACAGAACAGCTTAAAGATCTCTAGTTTGGTTCAGAAAAGATGCATAATTCTGTGTTGTATCAATGGTCAGCAGACTGCTATTTAATTTTTAGATAGTACAGTCTGTTTAAGTACAAACAACACATCTCTCAGGAACAACTCACTATTATAATACAGGGTGCGGCAGAAATACCGCCCACATTTGAAAAGGTTGGCAAAAGGAGAAAGAAACAACATTTATGAAAAATTAATTTTACTGTTGTTTAAACAAAGGGTTACAGTTTTTGTTCATTAGCTAAATGAAAATATTATTGGCACTTGCATAAGTTCATTAGCAACACATAGGTGAAAGTTTAAAATACGGGAAGTATTTCTGCCGCACCCTGTATTAATGAGCATCTAAGGTGTTGAATTGGCAGAATTGTTACCATAAAACAGATACTGCTGTATATTGAAGCAATCCAGTTTCTGAAAATAGGATAAAAACTAGCAGCCTTGAAGGTAGATCCCAAGTAACAAGGAAGAAAAAAGTATAGGCGTGGCTGTGTGGTAAGAAGCTTGCTTCCCAACCACATGGTTCTGGGTTTCGTCCCACTGCATGGCACATACTGGGCAAAATGCTTTGTGGGATTTCATTTGCCTTTATGTTCTCAGTTCAAAATTCACTGAGACTGACTTTGCCTTTCATCCTTTTAGAGGTTGATAAAATGAGTACCAGTTGAATATTGGAGCCAATGTAATTAACTTGCCCCCCCCCCCCCAACTTGCTGGCCTTGTGCCAAAATCTGAAGTCAATGTTAATGAGCAATATTTTTGAGTCTAGGTGAACACTCACAGAGAAGATGACATCTGATGTAAGGCATTCCAGCAGAGTTGTAACCATGCGACTTGTATGCTGGACTAGTTAAACTGTCCAACCCATGCCAGCATGGAAAACGGACATTAAATGATGAGGATTGACTTACTATTTTGAGTGGTCACAAGTAGCCTCTCTCATTGGCTTAAATTAGTATTTATTAGCTTGAAGTGCTACTCCTATGAATATAGCTTAGAGAAGAATGGGATGACCTACCAAAAACACAAATTCTTTCATCAATGATACTTTCATGATCGAATGGGTTATGATGACTCACCAATATTTATGTAGATAATGCATGTACATAGATATTATACACTGATGTTTCCGTCTTTTGAAAAAGATACAAGCAATAAAACTTGGTCATGAATAGATAGTCTGCATTTACAAATTGAATCACAAGATATTGATTAGCCTGTAACTACAACAAAAGACGCACTCAAGTGCCAATCAGTGGGACTGAAACTGAAACCGTGTGGGTGTAAAGCAAAATTCTTAACCACATATCATGCCTGCACCAATGTAAAAGTTACAAAACCAAATCTTTAAGGAATTTAGTTGAACACAACAGATCCGTCAACTTGGTGCTCTATCCCAGGGCAGTAATGAAATTGCTTCTACCCTTACTTAGAAAGGGTGACTTCATTTATAAAACACAACCATTTACAAAGTGAATGGTATTACAAAGAAAGAGCTAAATAATTAAGCCAGATTACTTACAGAGTATGATGTTGGTACTACCAGCAGCACTACCAAGCAATTTCTGCTTATACCTTACTAAACTGTCATCATCCTCATCTGCTTTTAGAATCTCATTAATTGTCTTTTCTGCAGGAGGTTGGTAATTCAAAGCTGGTTCATCATCTTCCTCTTCCTTTTCTCCCTCCTTTGGTACACAAGACTCTTCAGTTTCAGCCATCCTGAACAAAATAATGAAATACAATAAGTAAATGGTTTAGAGGGAGAAAAATGGTCTTGGTCAGTGGAAATAAATTTATTAGGTTTCCAAAATTAATGAAATTTCAAAGCATCTGGTGAATGGCAGGACAACAATATGTAACCTATCATTATCATTATTATTAAGGTGGCAAACTGGCAGAATTGTTAGCACACCAAGTGAAATGCTCAGCGGCATTTTGTCTGTCTTTACGTTTTGAGAGCAAATGCTGCCAAGGTTGGCTTTGCTTTTCATCTTTTCGGGGTCGATAAAATAAGTACCAGTTGAGTATTGGGGTCGATGTAATTGGCTATCCCCTCCCACAAAGTTTCAGGCCTTGTGCCTATAGAAGAAAGGTGCTTGTAATTAGATTTAACCCTTTAGTTACTATATTAATGTGAAAATGCACTGCCTTGGTTTTAATTTTGAAAATGAAGTATTTATTAAGACAACTGACACTATTAAGCTGGTATTTGGAATATAAATTAGCATGAAATTTTGATGGAAGATTTTAATTTAAATTACTTTAAATCAGGGAGCTTGCATCATATAACTGGGTGGTTTCAGGCAGATTGGTTTCAAAAGGGTTAACAAATTAGAGAACCCTACTTTTAATGTTAGAGAGAATCTATTTTCAACAATACTGTTTAATAGGATAGGATAATGAAATAAGATTTAGTGGAGATGATGCTTATAGCACTAAGAGGATGGTAGCTGGATAAGAGTTTAACAAGCTGACAAAACTGACACCATTTCAGATTATAGCTGTTAATACAAACAAGTTCATCTGACAGAACAATACATTCACCATCTTCTAAATATCAGTCAGCTTATATAATCATATGGAGAAAGTATTGCCAATTGTCACATGCAAGCAAATATGACTTGGTAACTTGTACCATACACAAGTTGAGAGCTGACAAAGACCTTCTTAGACTTTTACCCACAACCCAGTGGACCATCCAGAATGTGAGAGATAGGAGCAGAGAATGCTGAATTAGCATCATATGAAATGAAGTGTCTTGCTCAGGGACACAATGTACCCCCACTTCACCTAGTTCAGGAATTGAACTCATGACTGAACATTCTGACTACCAAGCTATACACTTTCACATGGAGAAAAGGAATATATAAATATGTTTGATCATCATCATTATTATTATTTTATGTCCAAGTTGTATGTATGTATTTGTATATTTTAAACAGGTCTCTTTCTAAAGCAACTCTTGTCTTTTTTCTCTCCTTTGATTCAAATTCTGCCATTTCTAGAGATATGGCTTGCATTTTCAAGAGTAAACTAGTGTGATATAAACAGGCAACAAATATTAGAGTTTGTAAGAATAAAATATACTATTATATATCAAAATGAAGTAGGGTTTATCCAAACTTGGAAAGAGAACTTCTAACACATATCCCAATAACGTCACCCACTCATCATATCAAGTCACTACTAGTTACTTTTGAAGTCTTTGAATAGCCAGATGTCAGTTATCTGGAAAGAAACATTGCAGTTATTAATAAGAGCAGTTAGTAATTAATGCATGCAAGATTTCACAGCTCTGGCATCACTCCTTCAGAGTCAGCTCATGAATTGAATTTGTCAGCCAATTCTCGTAGTTTTTTTTAGTTTATACTAAGCCCTGGCTGAAAACTAATATAAATGAAATGTAGATTAAACTAATTTATCAAGCTGCTTACCTGGGTAAGAAGTTTTTTTGTTTTTTTTAAACCTTAAATGTAGTTATTTGTCATAAGAATTTACAAGACCACCTAATTGTAAATTTCTAATTATAAAAACACTGCAATTTATATGGCATTTTAAGGAAAAATTTAAAGATCCAGATGATATATGCAAAAGGGAATCTCATTAGTCCCATGATAAAATGCACCCAGTACAATCAGGAAAATGATTGATAAATTGAGCAGATATATAGAGTTGAGATAACCCAGTCTTGCTGAGGCCATGACAGCCCCTCTAGTAGCAGGATAAAATGTACCCAGTGCACTTTGTAAAGTAATTTGTGATAAGGGAAGTAATTGTAGAAACTGTGCCAAAACAAGAAAGCCCAAATGAGGTATAGTCCTCCGATTAAAACCTTGAACTGCATGACACTTGCCAGGATGGAAAATAGATGCAAAATGATGGATGATGGAATTGATTTTTAATCTAATGCACAAATAAATGACTTAAGTGTTAGACTTCTTTATTCACTATGGTGCAAGAAATTCTACCTTCTATAAAATTACTGAGCTAAAACAGATAACACAATGATAGCAGCACTACAGATTACATTAAGAGTTCAATCCCTTCTACAGCAATGACAGAGACTCAAGAAATTTTGTTAAAAATTATGCTCTTGGCGAGAACAATTGTCTAAAGGAATCAAGGGTTCAGTCAATCATACTGACTCCAGTACTTTTAAGTCTGCTTCTTATTCTATCAGTCCTATTTGTGGAACTACTAAGTTACAGTTCTTAAATACTGACATGTTTACACACACACACAAGTTTCCATAATTTCTGTCAACCAAATTCCATTTATAGTCTATTGAGCCTAGAGTAGAGGGCATTTGCCCAAGGTGCCATACAATAGAAATTACCACAAAACTATGTGGTGAGAAAGCAAAATACTTCTTGACCACATAGCCATGCCTAGGCTAAGTATGAGAGAGAGGGAAGGGGAGGGGAGGAGAGTTTTGAAATTTTAATTTAATATGGAATACAGTAGTAAATTTAATCTTTAGCAATATAGTGATATCTTTAGACATGTTTCAACCTTATCAGACTTCAAGAAACCATTGTTGAAAGACTACCACTATAGAGTGAATATAGCTTTTTTTAGTCAATGAACAGAGAGTGGCAATTGATATAAGAATGACTAAGAAATTTCTTTTCTAATCAGAATCAGTCATTTAGAAAATGATTACTTTCATCATTAAGGATGTAAATTTCATAAAAATTTCTTGACTTGCTAGCATCCACTTCATTAAATTTTTATAGAGCAGATATCTCTACTCACTCCCATCTGTATTCCAGATATTTTATCTGTATAATTGTGTATGAGTGTGTATACAAGTGTAAAATGCTTACTTGATTTGTACTCCTTTATGCCAAGAGTTAACTCAGTCAATATAAATACCCAGAATGAAGTATTGTGGTTAGTACAAACAAGATTTTCTATGTCTGAATGCCACCAGCCCTTACCGGTTTTCACAGACTGTAGGAAATGAATGACATTCATTTACAGCAATCACATGATGTCAAGACAAGGAGACAAACATACACACAAACAGGCTTCTTTGTCTACCAAAACTACTCCTAAGGCTCTAGTTGGGCTGGTGCTGTAGAAGACACTTACCAAAGGTGCCATGCAGTGGGACTGAAATGGAGACTAAAGCTATTGACTGAAACCAATAAAAATACATATGGCTTATTTTGGGCATTTAGAAAAAGCTGATTGCTGAGGGTGGCCTGTAATAGTCATGATAAATGTGGTGTTAGTGAGCTATTCTTTTCCTGGACAATCACTTTAGTCTTCAAACTGACTGTCAGTTCAAAGCTCTTGTCTTGGGAAAAGTGGTCAAGCAGTAACTGAAAATGTTTCTGAGTGATATGTAGCTGATTCATAATTGGCAAATAGCTTATCTTCGTTAAGCAACTCATACACTCTAATCCTGGTTTTAGCATAAGAGAAATTGAAGCATCAATAGTCAGATCTTGTGTGAAAGTAGAATTTCAGCCAATGAACAAAACACTAGTGTTTTGTTCTATTATGATTTAAATAGTTAAAATTAGTTCATGAATGAATCACTTCAATAAAACTTTCAAAGTTAGTTATGGATGGTCTGTCAATGTATTGTGCAACCCACTAGGAAAAATTTAAGGCATATGTACATGTCCCATATATCTTTTGATAGGTATACACACACAAATGTGTGAGAGTTAGGGTGCATGGAATGGTTAAATGGACATGTTACTTTGAAGTTTCGCCAATGGTGACCACCACTGCCAAAGCTGTGAAGTAATTGTTAGTATTCTCATAGCACTTGGCTCTACACATGCTAATGTTCATGTCTTAATTTTTAAAAACTTATTTGATTGTTATTTCTAAAGAGAGACATAGAAAATTAGGTTATCAATGAGATTAGAAAGCTGACAGAAATAGCTTGTAACTATCCAGAAACAATGCAATTACTATTTATAAAAATCAAAAAGTTTTGTTGAAAAAAAAAAAACAACAAAAAAACTAAGATGACTTCAAACAAGAAATACAAATGACTAATAGAAAACTGGACAGCCTTGAATAATTCTTTCTACTATAAGGACAATTTGGGGGGAGGGGAAGGTAGTCAATTACATCCACTTCAGTGCTCCACTGATATTTATTTGATCAACCATGAAAGAGAAGAGGAGCAAAGTCAACCTCAGTGGAATTTGAATTCAGAATGTAAAGCTGGAAAGAAATGTTTACTAAGCATTTTGTCCAGCATGCTAATAATTGTCCCAACCTCGATGAATAAAGCAGAAAATAAGATCAAAAGAAGATAGAAATACAATCCAAATGGACCAATAAGCAGATGGCATTCAACACATGGATAATTTCAATTTGGAGTCTATAAGAGATGTCATGATTACAATAACATATTTTGCAAACAAATTGTAAACTGGATCTTTACTACTTGCTAATATTGTGTCCTTAGAACCACTGTTTTTCATCTCTACAAATTTGATACCTGTGGATATGGGTGTGGGGGTGTTGATAGCATTCTGCTTTTGTCTAAATAATGGTCTGTAATCTTATACCCAGGGTTCCTTCTAATTTTAACCGACCACAAAGCAGAATTTTTGATGCTTTGAGCTATAATATTTTAAATTCAAAGCTACTACAAAACATTTAACTATTTCTGTAGCTTATCAAGTGCATACAAATTAAAATGAACAGCAACATTTTCACATGCATGGCACCAATAGAGTCACTGTGTGGTTGGACAGCTTAAAGGAAGCATTACCTGTACCTAAGTTTATATACAGCATTGACATTCCAGGGATGGCAAAGTAACCTGAATCTGTTTGTTTAGTATCTATGTCTCAAACACTACTTCAATTTGCCTGTGTGTCCCACTTGTCATGACCATTGTCAAACTAATAATTAAAGTAATTTTACTGAAATTCTATACATTATTATAACAACTAAAACTAACTTAGAGAATTTTATTTGATAGAGAAAAAAAGTGTCCTGGCTTAAAACAAGATTATGTTTCTTAGCTGACATTAGATACAATGTAATTTCGAACTATTTATTATGCCCGCCTTAGTCAATATACTTCATAAAGCTATAGATATGCACACGTCTTTGTATGCGTGTGTGTGTGTGTAAAACATGTCGAAGTAGTCATTTGTTTCTAGCATAAAGATCCTCATTGAATGACTAATGTAGTGGTGTTGTCATTGCAACGGTAATACTTTGTGGCAACTGCCAACAACACAAAGATAACAGATGCCGGTGTTGCTTGCTACTGTCTTATATATATGTGTTTAGTATTATACAGTGGGAGGATAGACTTGGAAAGATGCTGAACAAATGAATACCATTACTTTAAGTTACTTTACATTCTGCGGTTGACTTTTGCCTTTCACCCAAGATAGGTTGAATATAAATCCTGCACATGTCAACTTTCATCCTTCTAAGGTCAATAAAATAAAAGACAGGGGTCCATTTAACCCTTTAGTGTTCACATTATTCTGCCAAAATTAATGCTTTTTCATCCACATTGTTTTGAACTAATCATGCATTATCTTGTAGCTATTAGATTTTGATGAGGTAGCTGTTAATTTTTAAAACAATATTGTAGGGTTAGTGTGAGAGATAGTCGTAAATGAGCGTCACCATCAGACAAGTGGTGTCCATTTCCAATATTCCATAAAAATATGTCTAACTATAGAGAAATATTACCCGACTTGGAAGCAGGTGCAACAGGTAGAACATTCAACCATAAAAAATCTGCCTCAACGTATTCCGTTTGACTTATGTGAATATTAAAATCATGAAGATGTCACGCGACAACTCTTTTACAACTCTGCTAATGCACCACCATAAACAGGTATTCTTGTGTTTGTGATCCCAAAAAGACTAAAAGCTAAAGCTGACTGACAAGATTTGAACTCAGTATAGAGTGCTGGAACAAATACTGCAAAAGAATTTTGTCTTAAGTTCTAATGACAGTACAATTTACTAACGAATTCAAATTCTGCTGACATCGACAACATCTCTCTGGGATTAATAATATGCAAGCTATTACATGCCCACCTCTTGCAAATTTGAGGCCTTATGTCGATGTGAGAAATCTACCCCCTCAAAATCACCAGTGAACCTAGGCACACCTTGTTATGACTTATAAGTAAGCATGGACACTTTTTGAATCACAAACATGTGGTGTCAGCCATCTTAACTGAATACTATAAATGTTTAAAGATGGTAATGCTATATTTATAAACAGCATAAAGTGAGAACGCAATAAGAAAAAAGAAAAAAAAAGTGCATCAGATGTGCATGGTGACTATTCTGTCATTTTAAATGTTCCTTGTGTCAATATTAATCAACTGACAAAATAAAATACAACAGTATACAGTAGTTACTGCTTCCCTTTCCTTAGTTATGGTACTGTACTGCTAAGAGGGATGGGCTCTGTCAAACAGCATACACAGGACTAAGACACTTGAAATCATGTGAGCCAATGCAAATCTAAGTGACTACTTGACCTGCTAAAATTAACAGTTGCATATCTCTTTGCTCAGAGCCTAGCATCTTAAAAAAAAAAAAAAAAAAAAAATGAAAGGACACATTCAAGAATGTAGTTCTAGATATACAAGCACATCAATGACCACACCTGGAATTCTTCGATCAAGTCTGCTCAGTAATTACCAACCTGGGGCTAAAACAACAATCTAAATGACCATGCTCTTAGTTAACACTGACATGTTCATTGCTGTTGTGCGTGCCTGCGCATGCAAGCAAATATGCATGTGTGTGTGTATGAAAAATATTCAGCCAGTGGCTGCACGACTGAGGTTCTAATTTCTTCCTAACGATTTAAATCTGGTGACAGACGAGTCAGTTTTCTTAAGAGCAGATTTCAACTTCGAAAATATACATTTTATGATAGAAACCTCAACATTTAAACCACTACAGCATACATTTGTAGTGATTATGCTGTGCAATTTCATTTTGTATCAAAGTGAATATGATGTGGTCTTGAGCATCCGGCTTTACTTCACAGGTGAAATAAATTAATTTTTACGAACCAATCAGAGATCAGTATTCTATATATTTTCGTGCATTTCTTATCAGCAAGAGACATTTCCTCACATGCTGCTAGCCCGAAGAACATTTTACTACTATGCATATGTTGCAGTTTGGGGAACAGAGTAGTCTAGACACTCGAGTCTTTGTATAGAAGGCAAGCAGTTAATCATAGCAAACATACTGCACCCTTTTTATCCGCCAGAGTTTATATTTATTTAATGTGGTGTGTGTGTGTGCACGTAATCCTAATAAAGATTTATCAACGTATGTAATTTCGTAGATGTATGTGCGTGCACGCGTGTGTGTGTAGATATATATATATATATTGTAAATTTAATTAAGTTTTCACTGTATATTGACAATAGAATATGGTCTAATATCTGGGCATATAAATCCATGATGGAAAAAAATGGGCATTTGTATGAATGAGAATCAAACTCACACCTCTTAAAATATTAGACTATTTTCTAGACAATATACAATGAAAACTAAGTCACAAAAATTTTCACTCATCAGTTTCTTATGCATATATAAATATATATGTAGACCTTTCCCCTTCAAAACAATCATAGTAGTAAAACACCAAGTTCACTAAACACCTACTACATGCAATTCAAAAGTGTTGTAGCTTTTTAGTATACATTTCTTAACATTAGAATATAAGTTATTGTTCACTGTGACATTTTGTGCCTTTCAGATAATACTTAGTCAAATACTGGTGGCAAGTAGAAAATATATCCTCATTACATATTGTGCCGTCAGCCCTCTGATACTTACATTTTCTTTCTATTTGAAATAAGCTACACACTTCATCCCCAGACAAAACAAAAGTAATGAAGTATGGTAAAGCCACTGTGATTGCTGCTATGGGAGTAGATAAGGTAGATGAAACAAATGCTGGAGCAAGTATTTTACAGTAATCACATGATCTTAAGCATCTGGTAATCAAAAAAATGTCTTTGTCAGAAGTGCAATTCAATGTGGTATCATTTGGATGACTATGATTCATTATCACCAGGACAACAATTTAGCCACTGCATCTCCTATTTAGTAGAGGCAAGAGAAAAAAAAAAAACCCCAAAAAAACTACAAGTCCCCTAAAATATACAACAGAACATTTGTGTTCACTCAACTTGCTCATACATGAGAAAATGTATTTTGAGGCATGCAGAGAATGGTTTAAGTAATAATTAAAAAGCATTAAAATGAGAAAATTTTGCATGGGAAAAGATAATACCAGGAGCATACTTATAAATTTTTAAATTAACATAACTATAAAAATCCATTGGGCTTGCATTCAGCTCCAATTTCTAGAGTTTTAAGAGGATCAAAATTTAACTAGTATACTAACCCCATTCACCCTATTCAAGATATCCCCCCCCCTCATTTTTGAACTAGCTCTTAATTTCTAGTGGATTCTACACTAGTGAAAATACATTGATAAAGTCTCTGAGAATTTCTTCTCACTAGTGTCAGAGACCCTGAAAAGGGACCATCAGTGCAGCACTTCAAACTAGGTAGTGTGTGTGTTTTCTAGTCTATTCCAGACTACTAAACAGAATATACAGGATCCAGACACACGGAAATCATGTGAGCAGATACCTATGCATTTCAAAATTCATTTCCTTAACCCTTTAGTTTTCGGCCATATCCAGCCAAAATATTTGATGTGTTTTATGCTTAAACCAGTCCACAATGTCCTTCTAAGAATAAGTAATTACATTGTGAAAATCTCAAAGCTACAAGATAATCCACAATTAATTCGAAATAATGTGAATAAATAGGCATAACATCTGACAGAATAAACTGAATGCTAAAGGGTTAAGCTTCAGCGCTATGGATGAATACAGAAAATAAACGTCCTATATATGTGTGTGTGTGTGTGTGTGTGTGTGTGTGTGTGTGTGTGTGTGTATATATATATATATATATATATATATACTTATGTGTATTTCTTCTATCTTAATGAATAAAAATTCTTCTGATAGAATAAATGGGTTAATAGAAACCAATGTAGCAAAGAACACAAAATAACTGTGGTTAGCTCCTGTTTTTAAGGCAGGAACTCCTTGAAATTTC
>NC_068985.1:121796843-121816361 GCF_001194135.2 Octopus bimaculoides
TCCGATCAATGGAACAGCCTGCTTGTGAAATTAACGTGCAAGTGGCTGAGCACTCCACAGACACGTGTACCCTTAACGTAGTTCTCGGGGGTATTCAGCGTGACAGTGTGACAAGTCTGACCCTTTGAATTACAGGCACAACAGAAACAGGAAGTAAAAGTGAGAGAAAGTTGTGGTGGAAGAGTACAGCAGGGTTTGCCACCACCCCCTGCCGGAGCCTCGTCGAGCTTTAGGTGTTTTCGCTCAATAAACACTCACAACACCCGGTCTGGGAATCGAAACCGCGATCGTATGACCGAGAGTCCGCTGCCCTAACCATTGCGCCTCTGTGTGTGTATATATATGTATATATAAACACACACACAATGTATAGATTTCAGTGGTTATTTTAGATCATTTTATTTTACTTTTAAAATGGCAAAATAGTTAGGGTAATAAATAGCATGTGTGTGTAGTATTCTTTTACTCATTACCTGCCACCAAGCCTTGAATGTACATTCCTCTTGGACCTCTTATGTTAATTTTCTTTGTGTCTGCCATTTACTTTTTCTTCCACCATCCCTCCCTCTTTCTTTATAGTGTAAAGCATGACTGGAGAAATTAATCAACGAACCAAACACAGCTATTATTATATAGAGATAATTTTAGTCCCTTTGATATCAATATGCCCAAGATCATTCCTGTTTCTATGATACAAACTTTCTGCTTTAAAGTACACTAAAAATTTTCCAGCAAAATGTCTTGTTTAATAAAGACAAAATGAAACAGTCTTTTTCAGCAGAAAGAAAAATGGTAGCAAAAGGGTTAAGGAAATGCTGAAGGCAGGGATCAAATGAACAAACTAAGTTAATTAAATACACTCCAACCCATCTACTAAATTAGGAAAAAATGCGAAAAAGTGACAATCAGTGTTGAACAAAAGACGCCGATTTTAATAAATTCTATGAGCCAACTAGGTCATTCTGACATTAAAGTATCAATAGGATTAATCTTTTTTATACATCTTTAGGAAGTAGTTTAAAACAAAAGAGGAAAAGACAATCTGTTGACTTCTCTATTTCAACTTCCAAAACAATACATCTACTTTATATAGTATATGTATTACATATATGACAGTTTTAATAAACATCCAGTGTTGTAGTCCTGCAGAGTCAACAGCAGGTTAATATTTCTGCCTGAAAGAGCAACAATTTACATCCCCATAACCAGTGTTATGTTGCGTTCATATTGCATTAACTGTGTATACATGTATTTAATACAGTAAGAGCAGAGGATAAATAATAAAACTAATCTCTTAATAGAAGAGTCTTAGTTTATTTGTTATGAGGTGTGTAGAGTTTTGCCCATTTCGTCTTTCTCAAGTGAAGAATAACGCTTTCGCACCCCTCACAAATTAACATCTCCAATTGTAGGCATATTTCCAGGACAGGACAACACAATGTCCAGCCATCAGACGATGTTCCACAAGCTCAAGAGAGATGGTGGTCAGGGATAAAAAGATTTCCATTTTCTACTCATGACTACATATGCACCTAAGGCAATTAGCAAAGGTATGGTAGGTTACCAAACCTTAATCACAAGTGAGAACTTGCTGCACTATTGCCCATCCCCAAACTAAGACAGAACAGATGGTTCTTTAAAGAGAAACATTCATTACTGTGACAGACAAGCAGGTTGATCCTTCCAATACTAATAGCTAAACAGTGGAAGATGTGGAATCATTTATCCTTAGTCAGGTTGATTGAAGCAAGTAGAATAATGTAAGGTCTGAAACTTGTGACCCTTTAGTCAATAGTTCAAAATCTATAACAGTTAAACCATGTAATCGTTATTTTAAATATTTGATGTAAATTATGGTAAATTTCTCAATAAGACTTCATATGTATTTAATTGTTGCTTTTGATGCTTTATTTAGTGTTGTACTGACAACCTAGGAAGCAATCTTTTAATTGGATTTATACATGCACAATGGTAAGGAATGGAATTACTTATGATTATTAAAATAATGAAATCATCATCATCATCATCATCCTACTGCTTTCCATGTTGGCATGGATTGGATGGGCCATAAACTATCCAAGTTCTTTGTTCAAGTTACAGTTCTCTTAGAATGGTTGGTGACCACATCTAGGATAGAATGTTGCCTGCCACTGCATTTTAGTTGATGGTAAGTAGACTACCGAAGTCTAATAAAAGCTTAGTATCATGTTAAAAAAAAAAAAAATCAATTGACAAAGAATTATCATTAAGTCTTCATAAACTACATATATTGATTGGGGAGTGGCTGTGTTGAAATACAACATAGAATGGACAAGCAAGGTTTCTACTTTCCATAATACTAAATCTTTCATTTTTAGCAAGCATAAAGTAGCTTCTTAGTCATGAATGTGATGAAGATCTGGATAGTAATTGGAGACTCAATTCACATATAGTCCTTCAGAATGTTCCATGTCAAGTGTGAGTATATAATTATGAGGTTTCAAATAAAATAACTGGAGAAACCATACTGATAGAGGCTGTATTACGACCAGTCATTTAATATATACATACAACACATATTCATTCGCCTAACATTTCTAGAGGTTTTAACCCATTTGATACCAACCCACCTAAGACTGCACCAGACTATCATACAAACGTCCTATTTTAAAGAGATCTCTTTTAAAACCTTCCATCAAAATTTCATGCTAATTCATAACGACAAAAGATATTTTACTAAATTCTTCATTATTTTCATAACTGAAACAAAGAAAGTATGTGTCAGCAAAATTATGGTAATAAAAGGGTTTAATTAAACAATTTTGAATATTATCTTAGCCAAAAACAGATGCCTTCTTATGAATAAAAACTAATGGTTTCAGTCATTGGATTGCAATCATTATAGAATACCATGTTTAAAAAATTCTAATCAGTTTCTGCCTACCAAATTCCATTCTCATAGCACTGATCAATCTTCTATAGTTGACAAAAAAATTACCTGTCAAGCTATTCCTCAAAATTTTTAACAGAATTCATACAGCAATGCTATTTAGTTAGCTATGCTTCTCAGTTGGTGGCAAGAACTTATTTGCTATTTATAATCATTTACTTTTCTAGATCTACGATGCCAACATTTATATCAGAGAATGTATTTTATATATGTATATATATATATCCATTTTTCCATGCTGGCAAAGTTGTTATAGGTTGGGGACATCTTACTCAGGCATTAGCACAATTTCTACAGATGTGTGCTCCTCCTAATGTTTTATAGGTCTTTTCCATGCTATTACAAGTTTAATCATAATCTTACTAGGATACTAAAAGTAAGATTAAATGAAAAAAAGTGAAAAAACTTGAGATTCAGGTTTACAACTAAATAAATCACTAGTTGTTATATCTCACTCCTATTTATCATTTGAAGCTCATATTAAGGCCATTAGTTTCTTCCTCATCCTGCTGATATGCAGTTATAAATGCTTCTGTGAGGTTTCTTCATTCCCCAAATTTCAGACTTTCAGTAACTCCTAATACAATTTTGTTGATGCATTAGTGAAAAAGAAAATCAATAGATATCACTATGCTTCAAAAACTGGAAAAGGAAATGAAAACTATTTGCCATGGAACATCAAAATATCTAGATGGGCATGAAAGATGCTCACTTAGTGGACAGTGGTCAGTGAAGATTAAATATGTTTGCTCTACAATTCCACAATTTTGAAAACAAACAAGTGAGCGCATACTGGCCTATTACAAAACAAACTAGTGGGAGCATTACTGGCCTAAATCCCTCCTGAATCATATCTTATGTTTAAAGAAAAAAAGGATAGTTACAACCAGGATGTTTTTAAAATTCTGCTAATCCAGAACTAGTATTTTATTATATCAACTCCAGAAGAATGTAAGTTCAAGTTGATCTTAGTGAATCCCAAACTCAGTCTAGAGAGCCAAAACGAATAATGAAAGATATTTTGTACTAGACTAACAGTTCAGTTCACCTGAACTAGAAAACTTTAAAAAGCAATGAAATTATACTTAAAAAAAAAAATCAGGACTTATTAGCCTAGTAGCATAATGACAATGATTAAACCTTGATATTTCAATGTATTATTGACATAATGAATAAATAGGTATTTAACCCCTTTTGATGCCAACCAGATTAGCATCTGGTTTTGTGATAGATACAAAATGGCCTGTCATATTTAAATTAAAATATTTGAGCAGAATTTCATGAAAGAATCATTTAAATAATGAAATTATTGTGTATAGTGCTCAGGTGCACTACAGTTGAATACATTTCAAACACCTATTAAATGAAAAATCCATTGAAATTTTTGATTTTCAATATTGAAAAATACAAGAAATATGGTTGTAAGAAAGGATTTTTCGCAATGTATTACTTTGACAGTTCTAATAATTAAGGTACAAAATTACAAAAATTGATGCGATTGTCACATGGATTTAAACTCGTATTGCAAACAATGATGCAGTGCTTCCTAAGACCACATTATACTCATTTATTTTTCAATCTGTTTATTTCTTACTGTAACTGCTGTAAGAGTTGAGAATTCAAAGGTCCTGAGAAAACTCCTCAAGTACATGAATGTAAAGTCTATGCAACACTACTGACAAAGGATATACTGTTGGTTGAACAACAAATACTTCTTTACAGTTGGTTAGTAACAGAAAAGGGGAAAACAATGACAGTTTCAATAGCATCATCATTCTTTTCGTTAGCATTTTTTTTAACGTGTAGTGGAGCATTGTCAATTAAACCGAGTATAGGATCTTCAGTACATATTTTATCAGAAGGGTTATATATAGAAGAGTGTTTGTGAGCTGAACTACTGATCTAAAAGTCAAGAGTTGAATCAAACCTTGCTCACAACTACTGTATCCCTTCCAAGGTACATAACTCTGGTTGCCTCACAAAAAAGAAAAAAGGTTTTAATACGCCATCTCACTTGACTGCCAAATAGTAAAAGGCGGAAACCGACGGTAAAATGGTTCTCTAACAAAATCAAACCAGCTCTTAAGGAAAACAAGAATGAGTGACCTAAAACGTCATTTTGACCAAGGCCTGAAATCATACACTTACACAAACTAAATGCCCTATTGTAACATTACTAACGGAAACTGTTTTTTCTTGAAAAGACTGGATCGAATTTTTTTATTACACAAAAGCTTGAATTATTAAGCGATTAGAACAAGCTTGAAGTTATGTCATCCTAAATGTCAGTAACTGTTCAAAGAAAGAAAAAACTTCGAAGATATGAGAGATTTATGCAATATCATCACTTTATTTTGACAAACATACCACTCCCTCGCACTTTCCTAAAGGTATTTCGTTTACATTTCACTAGATATACAAGGCATTGTGTATCACACACACAGTTCCATTAAGTTGCACAATTCAAATTACTATGTGTGCATGAGTGTGTATATATGTAATTCCATTCAAGTTTGAATATAGAGCTCGCTCTCTGTGTATAAGCCGATGATAAAAGATATTACTAAAAAAAAAAAAACGTTCCGAAATTACATAATTTTATTTTAGGCAATCTTCCGAAGGAAGAGAAGCAATTCTGAATTAATGCCAGCCCCTTTTACCAGTCACAATTGGTTATATACAATTTTATTTATAAATACTATTTAATTTCTTGTCGACAGGCACGTTAGAAATGCATCTGGTCTAGCAAATTGCTCCGTATTCATCATGAGCCATATGTCGTGCAGTGTTCAACGACAAAACGCCCATCCTCAAGCATATTAATGTAAAAAGTATACACGGCAAGAGGAAGAATGACAGCATATACAGACAATTCACATTTCTCTCCGCACACTTCATTTATCTGTTGGAGGGTTCATAATTTTTATACTAAACCACATCATAAAAATCTTTTTAGCTCTTCCACATATTGCTACTCCGTAGCAATGTTTTATTGAATACGCTTTCATCATATTCAGTGTGGGCAATGCACGAAGGAATATGGCATTAAGCTAGATAAATTATATATATATTGTCCACAGACACGCTTGTTGAACAAAGGCCGTTTCCAAAGCCCTTAGTAACGACAGAGAAGCAGTATCAACTGCAACAATTTTTTTCTCCTTTTTGTGTGTGTGTACACACACACACAAATATATATATATATATATATATCACAGTTTTCCGTGCTTACATGGGTGGAATGGTTTAGTGGCTGGAGCCATACCCACCACCCTTCTTTTTACAACTATATCGACAAACTGAATTGTCTTGCACAGAAAATCCAGCACCATGACTAGTATAACGTGGTGTTATTTGTGAATAAACTTCATTTACACTATGTTAGTAATAGATTACTTGTTAAATGATAGTTACATCCCCCACACACACTAAAAAAACCACCCCGTTCAACAAATTTCTCATGATGACTAATTCATTTTTACATTATTTCACCAAAAGATATTGACAAGTTCCCTCCTTAAACGTCAAAGTTTTTCTAAAAAGCTGATATTTGTCGACTTACCACCACGCAAATATATATTCCTATAGTTTTGTAATTTTGGTTAATGTTAGTCGATAAACACACATTATATATATATATATATAAAATGCATGAGTGATTATAATCCATGTAGACAGTGTATGCCGATGTCAAATGAGTCATTGAATGAATTAAGTAATCGCTTAACAGGAGCCCCTAACTCGGGGCTAGCTTTTGCCTTTAGATATATGTGTACAGAAATCATTATTTAAAATAACTCCCGCATTGTACCTTACTCTAGAAAATGTCTTATAGCCAAAATTATAAGAATGGAACATGATGAATTAAAGTGACTAGAGTAGCATGTTGATACTATTCAGGAAAGAATAAGGTAGATAGTAATAAGATATGAACCCCAAAATACGCGATATCAAAGCACAAAATACAATCTCAGTCGGGTAGGAAGTGTAACCACACAAACCATACAGGGGCGCGTGTACAGTTGAGTTTTTTTTTAAATATTAAAATAACTTGTAACGAAGAATTTTTGTATTCGGAAAAAAATTATATAAACAGAAATTAAAAAAAAAAAATCTTTATATTCTACATATTCAAAATTATAATAGCTGTAAAACTAAAACCAAATCCAATCAGGGTAAAGAAAATTGAAATGAAGCTAGCAGATTTTCACAGTTTAACCATCACGTGAATAGAACTGGGTAGTTTTGGTAGTTATTTTCCCCCTGAAGAATTTAATGAACTTTCTAATGTTAGAAATGTGTATTCAATACAAAATTAATTACCAATTAAACAGAATGTTCTGTGTGTTGCATAAAAAATTAGTTTAAAAAAGAAAAACCAACACCCCCCCCTCTCAATTTAGCTGTGAATTAATAACGATTAAAACATAAAATTAACCAACAATTCTTTTGGAATTCTAAGCATAAAAATATGGCCCACAAAGAAAAAATGAAAATAGAATTGTAAAAAGTTATACACATCAAAAAGACACTTTTAATCTAGAAATTTACACCATTTTATATATATATATATATATATATAAACTGAAGAAAATTTTTAAAATCTGTAAGTGAAACTTTACTATTAAAGAGACACTGAAAATTCATTATGATTATACTTTGAATAGGTTTAAAGTGGGTAGCAATAACTTATCTAAGGCTACCAACTGTACAAATATCTCTTGACACAAAATCTATAGTATTCGTCTTATCTATATAATACTGTCACTAATTTGACCAGGCCGGCAGCAGTAAGACGATCAGAATTCAAAAGAAAAAATTTAGAAAACTGAAGATATTCTGGTTTCATTGCTGTCTAATGTTCATCAAACTCAAATGAGAAGTAGCTTTAAGCAAAGAATAAGAAAAGGAAAAATGATAAACAATACCAAGGTTTCCAGAAGCAATAAAAGATCTTTTCTTGGTAGCAAGCTATCATTGGACTTGTGGAGAAGTTTCTGTGATTTGATTTGAAACAATATAGCACAGTGGAAGAAATAACGAAGAGTGCTAGCCCGAAGTTAACAGAGCAAGTTTACTACATAGAATGAGTAATCAATATAGACTAGCGCATTAGTTTTTATAATTATATGTGCAATGAAATTGGTCGTATGCAGAGCGGAATCATTTCTCTGGAAAAGCGGTCGAGGGTCAGATAAATCACAAGTTCTGTCGGAATAAAATTTTCTAAGAAGTTTATTATTTAGAGATAATTAAAAATAAATGAAATTGAGCAAAATGGCAACCGCACTACCAAAGTTATATTGCATACGAATAATTTAAAATATATACTTTGCTTTTATTTATTTAGTAAGCACGATATTTGATTCTTCCCCTTCCAATGGACTATCGTTAAGAGTGTACTATGGAGGGCGTGGAATTAAAGATAATTAACATTGTTCCTCTGAACAATGTTTAAAATTAAAATAGCATAACATGTAAGAATTTGTGCTAATCGACGTATGATTAATTTTTATATGTTGATTCAATTGAAAGGCTATGTTTAAGAATTCTGGAGGTATAGGAACAAAAACTGAAACGACCCGGCTAAGCAAAATATGTGTATTTCTGCATATGTATGGTTGTCTGTATGTGTGTAGCCAAACCTCCGGTTGGGTTTAAATTTATAAGTAGCAAACCAACGAAAAAATATATATCCGGATCGAACAGGAACTTACTGGTGTGTCTAATTATTAGCGAATAACAAAATATTACAACTCTAATATGCACGCACATATACAGCTATACATACAAACTGAATAGTAAAGTAAATGATTCGATTTCTTTTTTCTTTTTTTTGCTGGAGAAAAAAAAAAAGTAGAGAGCTTTTAATAAAAGCAGTTTATCACAAACACTATTTCCCTTCTGTTCAAAGTAGATTTTTTTCAAGTCAGAGGAATCTAATTAAAGGCTGGGAGAAAATAAATTGGGCAAAGAGGAAACAAACCATAGAAACAATTATTGCAGAGGGCTACGAGAAAAATATGTTGATGAGCCGAGCCAGTGCGTGTAAGGGTGAGAGAGGGGTAATTATCGTTTTAGACATGACGTGCAGACTTCCCGGCCATCGTGTGTGTGTATGTATATATATATATATATATATGTTTGTGTGTGTGTGTGTGTGTGTGTGTGTATATACGAAAATATAATTTAGGGTTTGACAAATGATGTCGAAATATGCGAAAATAAAAGACAGAAATAAATAAAATATCCGTCTTTTAATGTCAAGCTTTGTTGTATTTTTAAGAAACAAAGGATTTGAAAAAGTTCCCTAAAAGAAAGAATAGTTATAGAGTTATGTAGCCACAGGCTAGTCCTGCGCAAAAAAAAACAACAAAAAAACTTATGACAAAGGTGTTCAAGCCATGACCATCCTGTCATTCTCTCGGTCATAGTATGTCTAGGACTGCATTGTCCTCCATTTTCAAAGGTGTGAAGTTCGAGGGAGATCTAGCTGCCATTCGTAGTATATTGAGACCCTGTACAGTCTCCCTTTATTTTTTTTTGATTTTATGACTAGTTTCCTCTTTGTTCAACAGTTTTTGACACTGGGCGCGCACTTAAGACACAATTTACAATCAAAAAATTAAGATCAGAAGAGAGAAAGCTGCACCCAGAAAAATATATGTAAAAGAAAAAAAAGTATTTGCACAACTTTCTAATTATAAGAAAGAAAAATAGAAATTGGAATATCAAGACTTTTTTTTTAATACTTAGAAGAAATAGGCACACACACACACAGACAAGTAGCCATGCACATATATCTGGTCGTATAGGCATAATAAGACGTTCCTGTCATGACCAACCCGCCCTTTCCCTGAGTCATAGAGAACAGCAAAAAACAGAAGGGATTAAAAATAGGATGCCGGTGTGAGTTGTCTGATATTTCGCTGTTGTTTCTAGCAGGTCTAGCAATCGATATTTACTATAAGCGCATTCACACATACACACACGTGTTGTATACTCCCCTCTTTAATTAACCAGCGCTTTTTGACAGCTAATTCAAACTTAAAACATAGACCCATAAAACAAAAAAATAATTTTGAAACTAAGATGACAGTTCTACAATAACAAAAAGGGCAAGCTTTTAAAAACGATAAATTGAAAATATATATATATTTATAAAAAGAATACATGACAGAAATTGCATTTATGCAGAACAAACCTTTTTTAACTCTCCAGCTGAGAAATTAACGCGACTGCGGAGGTCAGTGCTCTGATAACTTGACAGAGAGCAATAACTAAATTACTCACACTTCCGGCGTAGCACTCCCCGTTTTCTGCGGAGGCTGTGGATTAAAAAAAATTGTTATGTATAATAAATGAAAAGTAAAGAATATTTGAATGTAAGAAATAATATTATTGAATGAAAGCAGGTAGAGAGTGTCTTAATATGCAAAAAGAAAAATAAAGTATGAAAAAGAAAAGAGTAACGAGTTAGGAAAAAAAAATAATATTAAGTAAAATAGTGCAAGCGATATAATGATTTTTTAAGCAATTAAATTCAACATTTAGTTGTACTATTGTACTCAAGGACTGGGTGTATATATTTCTTAATCAGCTAAAAAGTTATAGAATGCATTTATTGTAATTTTAGTTTCGAATTAAATTTCCCAGTAACTAAGTTTTAAAAGAGACATAAGTTGTGAAGGTTCTTGTTTTATGGGTGATGAGGTCAAATCCTTTCTACATCCGGTTTCTAAAGCAAGGTTTTGTGTTGCGACACCAGACAGCGGAACTGCTCTACTGCTTAAGCGAGGTGAGGTTTCTTTACAAGTAAATTGAAATGAAAATTGAAAGAAAAAAAAAATACCGCTGATGATTAATTGCATTCGATACGCACGTGCGTTTCACATACTTGTCTGCATTGTGTTATAAACGATTATTTCTGTTTTTATAATGTTTTGATTTTGCTTCATCTCCTGATCGATGTCGAAAAATAAATCGTTGATACCTTTTGGTTGCACATGAGGCCGCTTATTTGTCTTATTGTAGAGAAAGCTGTAGAATCGTTTCAACCAATTACTGTATATTACAGATATTAGTTTTATCGACCTTGCAAAAATGAAAAGCGAAGTCGGACCTGGTGGTTTTCGAAGTCATAGTGATCTACCAAGATAAATACAGTGAAGCTACCCACTGTCTAGATCACCTTCTCCACCACCAATTAAACAATGTTATTAATTAATAATTGTCTATTAGTTTCGCCAGAAGGAAGCTGTTGTACTCATAGCGTTTGCTGGACCTCCAAGATAAGTGAGATCCGTACTTTTAATAGACCGTATAAAATGTTACAAACCGACAATAGTAGGAAAGGCATTCAGTGAAAGAATCTACGAGTTCCGGGCAAAAGGGCCTGGTGCAGGGCCTGGAGGAGTTGGATGCAATATATGTAATGAGAAGAGAGACAAATGAGTTGCGAGTACCTGAATGGAAGTTGCACAAAACCTGTTAGTAGTAAGGAACAGAGGCTATTGTAGTAGTGGTATAAAAGGCACGGAACGATTGCAATACGCCTGTAGGCCAGAAGTTATAGTACGTTTGTGAGTATATGCCTGACTAGTTACAGATGTAGGAACAATATTCTTTTATGGGTTTCACCAAATTCATTGCTTTTGTCCTACCTATGATACAAACAACTTTATTTTTCTATTATTACTGAGGAAGCAGATATAAAAGAAATGTGTTACAAAAATTATCAAAATGCTAAGAGAACAGTTGTAATTAAGTATATAGGGTCAATGTTATTAAATATCACAAGATAACTTATGATTTAATTTGATAATTTATTTAACAATCAACTCATTGGAGAGTAAAATTTAAAAAAAAAACTTTTGAAGGGTGCAAAAATTGATTATGATGCAATTTGTAGTTACTTGTAATTCTTTACCTCATTAATCATACACAAAGTCACCATTCTTTGGTATATGCTGAACTCTGAACCAGCAAAAGGCTCTGCATGGTTGCTCAACCTGATTAACAGTAAAACGTGATTTGAGAGCAGTCTTACTGCCTTAAAGAAAAAAGACACATTGGATAATATATTGCTATATACAATAACTCATTCATTAGTGAGTATGACTCAGTAGCATGTATCCTGTTTCTGCTAATTGGATGTAAACATAGATACTTTTTCAGTTCTTTCATCCTTGACATTGAAGAACATTGAATATGTGAAAGCTTGAGAAAGAGGACTGCACTAGTTCTAGTTTGGTATCAGAGCAATGTGAAATATAGTGCTTTGACAACAATCTGCCTGATCCAGCAATGAGATCCATAACCTTATTGTCGTAAGTCCAACACTAATCACTTGGCTACACACCTTCAACAATACTATGCACACCACGAATAAAAGATACAGTGGTCACAGCTATAACACTTTTGATCATAGGCTTTCTCGATCAAGGCTGATCTAAACAATAACAGCATGCTGAACTATAATACTTTTTTTGTTATTCCTTCTCTGTCTTTAATTTTAATTCATTCATGACATTAGACTACAAGGATTAGAATGCAGTGTCTCTTAACCTTGTAACTAAAGTAATGTCGAATTTATTGTGTTTAATATATCAAGAGAAATACTTCAGTGAAACTGTACTGTATTTAGCTCTTTGTTTTGAACACTATATTCAATAGGTTATTGGTAATCGTGCATAAATTCCAAATTTAATTTTAAAAAAACGAAGGTATACTTCTTATTTTCTTAATGTATAAAAGTGAATGTGTCTGTTACAAGTTGTACGACACAGTTTTGCATGTAGGTATCCAAAATTTTGAATGGTGATACATCTTTTCAAGGAGAATGTTATGGGCTATATAACTTTTTCTGTGATACTTTATATAAACTCAGGTTAGGGTTTCTAAAAAGCATAGTGCTGCATACTAGTTCAGATACTTCTGTTTATGTTATGATGTAACAGAAATGAAAGCTGACAGCCAAGCTCATGCAGAATGGGTTTCAGGTGGGCTAGTTGGTGTGGGTCTGATTTTGAGTGAACAATTTCTCACCAGTTAGAAGCAAAACGAGGACACTTTATTTTATGTCTTTCTAGTTATTTTAGTCTGTTCTGTTACATGTAAGTATGACTTGTACACTTCATGTGTATGTATGCGTGCACATATACACACACACAACCTATAAATATGTTTAGCATAGGTTGATAAAATATTTGATGATCAGTTTGAAATGGGACCTACATTTCACATCTAGCTTGGGCATATCGCTAGCTATGCACTGGCATGCCTTCTGCCAGTATCGTGTTGGTGATGATGAAAATGATTTCATTCATTAGTATGAAGCCACAATATTCCAGAGTAGGGATATTTTATTAACACTAGAGGGAAGAAATGCCGAGTTGAGTCTGTAGAAATATAAATTTCTTGCATCAACACAATGCTTCAAATAGTAGAGATGGATATAGTTGATTATTTTATGCTAAATTTTTCATTATTTTCGAAATTAATTGAGATAAGCAAGTGTATATCAGCTGAGATATGGTAACAAAAATGTTAAAAATATTTTAAGCAATTTGTTTCATCAGATTGAAGAAAAATACATATATTTTGAGTCAATGACTGCTGCTCTAACATGTAATGATTACACTCTGTTTATCAGAAAAGGATGTAATTGTTATAGTCATCAGAATTTCTTCTAAGCCAAAGAAATTCTTATTTTGGGAATGTCAATCATATGACTTAACCCAAATTTTGAGGAAATACCTCTATTTTTATCTTCTTTTAGTTTCAAAATAAAACAAAAAGAAAATGTCAAAAATATTATTCAAGGAGTCAAACTTGTTTAGCAACAAGTTGATATAGTTTGGAAACAGATGTATACAACTTCTGATAACAGTAATGACACTGTTTGCAAGTGCTTAACCTATTAGAAATGGCAGCCAAACCTTCAAATCACACCTTACTACATTGAGTTACTATAATTTCTTAGGTTCAGAACAGGGCAACCTTCAAATTCTAGATATCATAGGTATAGGTACTTGGATAGTGAACTTTCATGACCTAATTTTCCTTATGTGCAATGCACATCCTTTTGTGTCCGAAAGATTCTAAACTTCAAACAGGGAATTAGGTCGTATTTAGGTACTTATCCATTATTTATAAGAAATAAAGCAGGAAAATAACAAACCTTTATTAATTATAAAACATATTCTGAATCCTGGAATAAGTTACTTTTAATCCCAGAATCGAAGGATCAGTAAAGAAATTTTTTTTTAATTAAAGTGCCTACTTTGTTGTGACTTCAGAGTATGCAGTGGGTGCACACCATACACCTAGACCTCTAGTAAAGACTGAGGTATCACATGAGTTTGTAGCTAATTGTGCATGGAACCTTGGCCAATTTCAGAATTTAAGTCTTTGATCAATAACCAGGATGTTCTGAGATATTTCACTATGTCAAATGGCACGAATTTGCTAACCCGACAAGGCATGGAGACAAACACTTCAAACCACAATGTTCCATAAATCTACAACAATATAGCTTTATACATGGTGACAAACGCTTCAAACCACAATGTGCAGTAAGTCTACTACAATATAGCTTTATACACAATGGTAACATACTTTTTAAAAATGAAATTTTTTTGTGATGCATTAAATTTTGTTAGTAGTAAAATATATCTCACCAACTGTATATAGGAGATTAAATCAGATTAATTCAACCTAGAGTTTTGCTCTAATATAGTTAAAAGTTTCCTGATGCTAATTAAAAATCATTCCCAAGAATCCTTAGATATTATAATCTTTTTAATCCTCATAATATCAAGCTCACAACCTACTCATGTTTAGATGATATCACTTCAGACATCACATCCTGTGATGGGAGGATCCTGCCTCTCAAAGGCCATAGTCCATAGAGCCACTCTCATACCATTTAATGACATCACAAAGGACTATATGGGCATGATGACTAATGACTTTAAGAGAAGATATACAAGGCGTGTATTCTTCCATATGTAGGGATAGGAAAAATGCCATCATTTAGTCTTGCTTTATCTGGAGGCTCCTGGGCCATGGAAATGACTTCCCTCACATCAAATGAAGTATTCTCCTTATCTGGTGAGCTGAGAAACTAGACGTACTTCACCAACTTGCAGTATCCATCAATAGGAAGAATAAACTATTTTATTGTTGCCACCAGAGCTCTACTCTGTTAATGAATTTCAAAACTCTGGCTTCTGAAAACCCAGATATACAACCCTAAGCCAAACTGAACCATATATGAGGGGAAGGGTATATGAACCCTCCTGCATATTTAAACTACAACCTATTCATGTTGGTCACATAACTTTACTTGTAACCTAATGCCTTCAAAACTATTACCATCGCATAATGAATGCTGTTGCTAATGTATTCAAGCTCCACAGAATGATGACTGATCAACTGACTGGTGCCAACATCTTGCCTTCCCCATTAAATGCAGTATAAGGAACTAGTATCGTTGAACATACAAACTGCAGACCGCCATCAAAGTGGCACCAACATCCTGCCCCAAAACAAGAACCTAATAATGACTGATGTCACTTTGGTATCGTCACAACCACAGAAGCTGAGCTGACACCTAGACGTCATTTTGAATTTCTTTTAAACTCTGTAGTCTGTCTTTGAATATCTGACAAGGTGGATGTGTTCTACACCCACAAAACTTCTAATGTGGAGTTGAGAGAAAATGTTGAATATATATATATATATATATATATATATATATGTGTGTGTGTGTGTATACATGCTTATGTATATGTATTCGTTTTGCAACATTCTTGATGTGAACGTGTGTGTTGAAACAGATATTGATGTATTTGAGGATGGTCACGTTGCCAATTTAGCAATAGAAACACATGCACTATTCATTCGGTGTTTGCTTGCTTCAGCTTTATTTCATATTGATAATATTTCGGCCAGAGTTCTTTCGTTACACTTCTGTGACCTCATCAGTGGTCCTTTGCTTTCCTTTTTTTTTTTTTTTGTGTCGCTCCTTCCTAGCGATCTGTAATTATTCGTATCTTATGCATCATTTTTACCTGTGTAGCAGTTGACTATGGTGCTGCTATACCAGTCATTGGGTATGACTCCACGAATCACCTGATTGACTATACATGTGACTAGACTATAGCCGACTCCACTAGACATTTTAAGCATCTCTGCAGTGATTTCTGATGGGCCGGGGGCTTTCCCTGTCTTCATACCTTTAATTGTTTTATCTATCAAGGTACTGTCAATTTGGATATCTGGTCCCTCTGTTGGGTCGAAATTCGGCAGACTCTCTTTCTCCCATTAATTCTCTTCATTTAGCAACCTTTCATAGTGGCCTCTCCAATCTCTCTTTCTGCAGCCTCATTAAATGCAAGTGAGCCATCATCCATGCAGACACATTTCTCTCCTATGATACCATGATTCTCTCTCACACACTGTCTTGCAACACAAAACACTTCAAGTTTTTGGTCCTCACAACGCAGAACATTGGCAAAGTTTTTCTCATCTGCTTCCCCTCTGGCTAAGTAAACCTGTCTCCTAGCTTCCCTTCTAGCAATCTGATACAATTCTCTGCTACCACCATTCTTCCAGTCCTTCCATGCCTGTTTCTTTTCCCTAATGATCCTGTCAACTGCACTGTTCCACCACCTTGAGTCGAGAAAGGACTTTGCACCATCCACAGATCCGGTCAGTAGCTCTCAACAGGTTGTCCTGTAGGAACTTCCAGTTGTCTTCTACATCATGTGTTGCTATATCCCCCTCTATTTCATCAAAATCTTTGAGTAATACATCTCTAAATCTTTGTCCATTTGCAGGATGCTTAAGCTCCATGCCAGTCGTCTTCTGGGCATCCATTTAGCCCTGATCCTGAAGTCGCTAACTACTAACCTATGTTGCAGGGTGCATTCTTCACCCGGGAAGGTTTTGGCATTTATAAGTAGCCATTTTTCCTGGTCTTGGCGAGGATGTAATCAATTTGACTAGTGTGTTTACCAGATCGGTAGTTGAGTAGGTAACTGGCAGGTTTCCTGATATACTTATATGTATGTATGTATGTATGTATGTACGTACGTATGTATGTACATACGTACGTATGTATGTATGTGAGGGGAAATCAAAAAAATTTTGCCATACCATATCTTTATTATTGTCACACAGCCTTCTGCACATACAAGCTTATAGTTGGTACTATTGTGGTCATGTGGTCAAAGTTTGAGCCTGATTGTGCCAGTTTTCTTTCTGGCTTTACAGTGTAAGCATGACCACTCCACTAGCAATGTGCACCAGAGAAGAACAAAGAGCAGTGATCCAATTTTTCTGGTTGGAAGGTGTGTCAGGTGCTGAAATTCATCAGAGGCTTTTAGCACAATACAAGGACAGTGCACTACTGCGTAGAAGTGCATAAAAGTGGCCAGACAAGTGTGATGCATGACAAATGAGCAGGATGCTTGTCAACTGCCACCGCTGGCAACAAGATTCAGCAAGCTTGAGAGACGGTAATGGTGGACCGGTGGATTATCGATGAGGCAGCTTGTTCTCTGCAGATTAGTCCTGGTTCTGTTGATCAAATCATTGATGAGCTCGACTTCCATAAAGTCTGTGCAAGATGGATGCCAAGAGAGCTTATTGCAGAGCACAAGCGCAAACATCTTGAGGTCTGCCAGCATTTACTCAATCACTACAACAATGAGGGCAAGGAATTTTTGAGCAGAATAGTCACAGAAGATGAAATGTGGGTCCGTCATTATGAGGCAGAATCCAAAAGACAGAGTATGGAGTGGAAACATCCTAGCTTGCTGGCAACAAAGAAATTCAAGACTCAGTGTTCCATGAGAAAGGTGATGCTAACCCTCTTTAGGGACTCAAAAGGACCTATACTGGAAGACTACCTGGAAAGGTAGTGTACGATCAACAGTGCAAGATTCAGTGCTTTGCTGGCCAACAAACTGAAGCCAGCAATTCACTAAAAGCCTCCAGTAAGTTTCAGCATTCAACACATCTTCCAACCAGAGAAATCTGATGCCTGCTCTTTGTTCTTCTCTGGTGCACATTGCTAGTAGAGCAGCCATGCTTACACTGTAAAGCCAGAAAGAAAACTGGCACAATTAGGCTCAAACTTCGATCATGTGACCACAATATTACCAACTATAAACATGCATCTACAGAAGGCAGTATGACAATAATGAAGATATGTTATGGCAAAAGTGCAGATAATTTTTGACTTCCCCTCATATGTGTGTGTGTGTGTATATATTTTATATACATATATACACATACATTCTTATGTATGGTGTTATGAGGTGAGATAGTGGATGAGTCTGGGAATAGAAGTAACATCGTCAATGTAATAAGGCCATTTAGTGGTGTGAGAGATGTGGTTGTATTGATGAAGGTGGCTAGGTTGACTATTAAACTGCAAGGAATTAGCATTTTGGCAAGTTTCAAGCTGCTATATTTAAGAGGGACCAAATTTGTCTCTAGAAATTAACAAAGATACCCAGTTAGATGTAGAGGGAAAATAGAAGCCAGGTTAAAAGAAGACTTTATAAAAGGAGCATTTGTGGTATATGCTTGGCTAGGAAGTGCAAGATAGATTGGGGAACAGGTGGACATGTTCACCAATGAGATCAGAAGGTTGATAGGTCTGACTGGATATACTGGAGAGGACAGTCAAGCTGAATTTTGTAATTTTTTTTCTCTGATCACATTTTGATAGAGCTACTGCAGTTGCCAGATATCATGACCATGACTTTGGGGATTTTATGACCAAAACCAGACTCCTAACAACAAACGGCATAAAGCTTTGCAGTAATAGCTACAGTGGAGTAGGAGGCAGTGTGGCTGTGAACTGAGAGCCTTGTCAGCTATGGAAGCCACATCTGTCATTCCCCACCTGATAAAAATGAAAATACAAAACATTTGCTGATGTGTGTAAAGCTTGATCATGCTAGAATTAAATAAATAATGTCATATGAAGCAGTGTTGAATAAAATATATTTAAGTATGGTCATATTTAACATGCTTGAGTGTTTTCAGGTGTGAGAAAACCTTCTGCAGAAATGTATGCATCCTACAATCCAATGACATCCTTCACAGCCCAAGATGTGTTTTCACACATGTCTAAGTGGAGAATTTTCTCCTGGAACTAGTTCTGAAATGGAATATCTTCTCATGTCTGAATACACTAAAATGTATTAAATCTGATTTCATGCAAGAGAGGTTTGGAGACACCACTATGAAAGGTTGCTTAATAAAGAGAATGAATGGGAGGAAGAGAGTCTGCCACATGTCGACCCAACAGAGGGACCAGCTATCCTAATTGACAGTACCTTGGTAGATAAAGCGATCAAGAGTATGAAGACAGGGAAAGCCCCCGGCCCATCAGGGATGCTCAAAATATCTGGCAGTGTTGGCTATAGCCTAGTCACCCGTATAGTTAACCAGGTGATACATGAAGGAGTCATACTCAATGACTGGTGTAGCAGCACCATAGTCAACTACTACAAAGGTAAAGGAGACACTTTAGACACAAACAATTACAGAGGTATCAAGTTGTTGGA
>NC_068985.1:121816535-121821894 GCF_001194135.2 Octopus bimaculoides
AAAGCACCACTGATGCTATATTTCTGGTAAGACAACTGCAGGAGAAATACCTAGCCAAAGATAAACCTCTGTACCTGGCTTTTGTTGACATGGAGAAAGCCTTTGACAGGATCCTCCACTCCCTTATCTGGTGGTCAATGAGGAAACTAGGGATAGATGAGTGGTTAGTGAGAGCTGTGCAAGCCATGTACAGGGACGCTGTCAGTAAGGTGAGGTTTGGCAACGAGTATAGTGAAGAATTCTGGGTAGAGGTAGGGGTTCTCAGTCCCCTTCTCTTTATCATAGTCCTTCAGGCAATAACACAGGAATTCAAGACGGGATGCCCCTGGAAGCTCCTCTATGCTGATGACCTTGCCCTAATTGCTGAGTCACTATCTGAACTAGAGGAGGAGTTTCAGGTGTGGAAGCAAGGACTGAAATCGAAGGGCCTTAGAGTCAACCTAGCTAAAACCAAAGTCCTAATAAGTAGGAAGGTAGACAAAACACAAACCCCTACAGGTAGATGGCCCTGCTTGATCTGTAGAAAAGGCGTAGGTAGAAACTCCATAAGATGTACCTGGTGTAAGCTATGGACACATAAGAGGTGCAGCAATATTAAACGAAGGCTAACTAGCAAGATAGTTTTTGTATGTGGTAGATGCTCAGGAGCAATAAACACTGAAAATGTGCAGAAAACAACCTTTGCTACACTCCAGGGAGAAAAACTAGAAGTAGTTGATAGCTTCCACTACATTTGACGGATATTTGTCCTCATCTTGTTTGTTGTTAACACAACGTTTCGGCTGATGTACCCTCCAGCCTCAGGTTCAAAATTTCCGCAAGACACCTGACGAAGGCTGGAGGGTACATCAGCTGAAACGTTGTGTTAACAACTAACAAGATGAGGACAAATATCCGTCAAATGTAAATAATGTAAATAATGAAAAAAATTCCTCATCTCTTAAATATAGAACTGTACTAGGTGACCAAGTTTGTAGCGGGGGAGGGTGCGCTGAAAGTGTAGCTGCTAGAATAAGAATAGCCTGGGCAAAGTTTAGAGAGCTCTTACCTCTGCTGGTGACAAAGGGCCTCTCACTCAGAGTAAAAGGCAGACTGTATGACGCATGTGTACAAACTTCCATACTACATGGCAGTGGAACATGGGCCTTGACTGCTGAGGACATGTGTAAGCTTGCAAGAAACAAAGTCAGTATGCTCCGATGGATATGTAATGTCAGTGTGCATACTCGATAGAGTGTAAGTACCTTGAGAGACAAGTTAGACCTAAGAAGCATCAGTTGTGGTGTGCAAGAGAGAAGATTGCGCTGGTATGGTCATGTGGCAAGAATGGATGAGGATAGTTGTGTGAAAAAGAGCCACACCCTAGCAGTTGAGGGAACCGTTGGAAGAGGAAGACCTGGGATGAGGTGGTGAAGCACGACTTTCGAACTTTAGGCCTCACTGAGGCAATGACTAGTGACCGGGACTTTTGGAAATCTGCAGTACATGAGAAGACCTGGCAAGCCACGTGAGAGCATAATCTGTGGCCTCTGCCAGAAGTGTAGTCAGCTCACTTATTCGTATCTTTACTTCATTGGACACTAAACTCTGCTTGCGAAGACCTGTTGAGGCAAGTGAATTTGAAATCGAAATCAAACCAAATTTGACAACTGGCGCGAAGACCTGTTGGGGGCAAGTGAAATCAAAATCGTAATTGAACCATATTTGATGACTGACACCTGTGCCAGTGGAGCACTAACAGCACTATCCGAGCATGATCATTGCCAGAGCAGCTGTCTGGCTTCCGTGCTAGTGACCCGTAAATAGCACCATTTGAGCATGATCGTTACCAGCATTGCCTTACTGGCACTTGTGCCGGTGGCATGTAAAAGCACCCACTACACTCTCGGAGTGGTTGGTGTTAGGAAGGGCATCCAGCTGTAGAAACTCTGCCAGATCAGATTGGAGCCTAGTGCAGCCATCCGGTTCACCCGTCTTCAGTCAAATCGTCCAATCCATGCTAGCATGGAAAGCAGATGTTAAACGATGATGATGATGATATTTTATTCAACTCTGCTTTATGCAATGTTATTTCATTCTGGCTTGATCAAGCTTTATGTAGATCAGCATACATACTGTATGCTGTTTTAATAAGATAAATTTTGTTCTTATCATGCTGTGAATGACAGATTTGGTTGTTGTAGCTGATAAAGTGAAAAGAAGCAGAAATGCCTGCATCCTAAGATTCAAAGATGTCACTCACAGCCCAGGATGTGTTTTCACATGTCTAGGAGATGAATTTTGTCCCAGGACTAGTTCCACAACAAAGGTTCTTATGCAAATTCATTTGAATATGTCAAATATGACTTTACACGTGCGCGCGTGTGTGCATGCCCATGCATGCGTGTGCAAATGTGTGTTGATGTACGTATATTCTTTTATTTGTTTCAGTCATTTGACTGTGGCCATGCTGGAGCACCGTTTTTAGTTGAGCAAATTGACCCCAGGACTTATTCTTTGTAAGCCTAATACTTATTCTATCACTCTCTTGCTGAACCGCTAAGTGACAGGGACATAAGCACACCAGCATCGGTTGTCAATCGATGTTGCGGGGACAAACACTGACACACAAACACACAGAGACACATATGACAGTTTCTGTCTACCAAATCCACTCACAAGGCTTTGGTCAGCCCAACGCTATAGTAGAAGACACTTGCCCAAGGTGCCACGCAGTGGGACTGAACCCAGAAACATGTGGTTGGTAAGTAAGCTACTTACCACACAGCCACTCCTGCGCCTATATCTATATATATATATATATATATATATATATATAAAATATATGCATAGACACCATTGCACGAAATGCTTGCCTCTTGAATCACTAACTTTTGTTGATTAAATAAATGTATGTGTATGCATATGATATATATTTATATATATGTAAATATGTGTATATATATATATATTTGTATAATGTCTATTATACATACATACATACATATATGAATATGCTTATTGTATATATAGCATATGCATGTTTGTGCATATATGTAAGCTGTCAGTTTCTACAACTTTTATTTTTGCTCCTGGAACTGCATAACATTTAACTGATGAGTCAACCCAACCATAGATGTACATCTGATATGTATTAGTAGATATATAGGTTGTCTGCTAGCCTTGTGTTCTTCACTGCAAAGTTTACAATAAATTGTCTACTCATATATTGGAGCAGGGAGCAGCTGCATGGCTGCTTGACCTGCTAGAAATAGCAGGGAAATTATGCTAAATCATTCTCTACCAATGGATATATTTGCATAACACCATTTGGTGTACACTGTCTGAAAGTCAGAGAGATATCAGGTAATAATATACAAGAGTGTATGCATGTGTATGTATTTGTATGTTCATAAATATATATGTGTGTGTGTGTGTACACATATATATCTATATATGTATTTACATACACACACACACGTGTATACTCACACACACTTATGGTGGGATGGATTTCCAAGCATCTTCTTGCTACCAATTCTACTAATAAGGTTTTGATTGGCCTGCAGCTTTTATAGAGATGCCACACAGCAGGACTGAACCTGAAACCACATGGATGGGAAGCAAATTACATAACCACACATCTATAGCACTTTTCAAAAGAGAATTCTTATATATGATAACCAATATACATTTTCATAAGCACATTAATTACTTTCAAAATTAACTTATTTTTGATATCAAAGATTTATAGAATTGTAAAAACGAGGACGGCGAGCTGGCAGAGTGGTTAGCACACCGGGTGAAATGCTTAGCGGTATTTTGTCTGTCTTTACGTTCTGAGTTCAAATTCCGCTGAGGTCGACTTTGCCTTTCATCCTTTTGGGGTCAATAAATTAAGTACCAGTTACGCACTGAGGTTGATGTAATCTACTTAATGCCTTTGTCTGTCTTTGTTTGTCCCCTCTATGTTTAGCCCCTTGTGGGCAATAAAGGAATAAGAATTGTAAAAACATTTTTATTTTCTCCATTAAAACTAAAAATTATAGGAAGACTAGTGCACATACATCATCATTGTTTTAATGTCCACTTCTCCATGCTTTCATGGGTCAGATGGAATTTATTTAGGCAGATTTTCTACAGCATGATACCCTCACTGTTGCCAAAACATCACCTGTTTCCAAGTAAGGTAATGTTCCCCATGGCCACACCAAGTTCCATACTCTATTTTGGTTTGATTTCTGCAGCTGGATGCCTTTCCTAATGCCAACCACTTTACAGAGGGTACTGGGTGCTTTTTATATGGCACCAACACCTACTCCAATGCTTTTTATGTGGCACTTTGTCTTTATGATCTCAATTCTTTTGTGTTGGGCTGGTCTTCTTGAGTGCAGTAATGTGTCACATATCTCTTGTTTATCAATAATCATTCTGTCTGATCAAAAAAAATTAGATCCTGCAGGTTTACTTGAGGTTTGTATAGGATTATTTGATGTATGTGATTATATTGGCTTATACATACTAAATGTTCTAAAAATGAACTTCACTTCATTAAATTTAAGATTATACAGAGATGGTTGGCTAGCTATTTATCATCATGTCAACAGGTATACATATGATACCTTTAAGAAAATTTTATTGGCATATTCAAGAATTTTGGTCTAAAGAGAACTATAAAATAATACAGCATTAGCAGCCCAGGTGTCAGTCATAACTTACACAAACAAAGAAATATAAACCATAAAGTAAACCAAATGAGAAATTTATGCATATTAACAAAAGTTCCTGTCATTTACCAATAGCCTTTAAAAATATAGTTAGCAGAAGAGTCCTCAGCCTCTTTTCAAATGAAGAAATCTTTCGTAAGGAAACCTTATATTTTAACAGTGCTCTTGAAAACAGTAGTTTTAAAAACTAATTACTTCCTCACTCTACTACCATATTACACTAAGAATAGATCCTCTAATATTGTGTTATCCACACCCCTTTTTCCTTTAAGCGTACCCGGTGCAAGCTATGGACACATAAGAGGTGCAGCAACATCAAAGGCAGGTTAACTAGGAAGTTAGTTTTTGTTTGTGGCAGATGTCCAGGTGCAATAAAGACTGTAAACAAACAGGAAACAACTTCTATCTCATTCTAGGGTGAAAAACTAGAGGTAGTCGATAGCTTCCGCTATCTGGGTGACCAAGTTAGTAGTGGGGGTGGGTGCGCTGAAAGTGTAGCTGCTAGAATAAGAATAGCCTGGGCAAAGTTTAGAGAGCTCTTACCCCTGCTGGTGACAAAGGGACTCTCACTCAGAGTAAAAGGCAGACTGTATGACGCATGCGTACGAACAGCCATGCTACATGGCAGTGAAACATGGGCTGTAACTGCTGAG